>NW_020525967.1:0-171982 GCF_003368295.1 Carassius auratus | reverse complement strand
TTTCCACTTATAATAACGATTTGAAATGCATATTTCTCACCTTCACCTTTTTACTAAAGCCACACGATTGCGGTGAGCCCGGGTGCGAGGCCCGTTCATCGCTGCTTGCAGCTTTAATTATTATTATTCTTCTTCTCCAAAATGAATCGCATTTTTGAGGGCCTAAACATGCTCGAAAAGTCATGAAACTTTGCACACACCTCAGAAACTGGCGAAAATTTACGTCTGATATGGGTTTCAGAAGTGGGTGTGGCAAAATGGCTCAACAGCGCCACCTATACACGTTCAACGGTGGTGCGCCTCGAGCTACGTTTCATGTACATGTATGAAAATCGGTGTACACATGTAACTCTCCAATACCTACAAAAAAGTCTCTTGGAGCAAAATCCAAAACCCAACAGGAAGTCGGTTATTTCTAATATTATGAGCAAATTTTGTGTCATTTTTGTCATTTCCATGCGTTGTATTTTAACGAACTCCTCCTAGAGATTCATTCAGATCTACACCAAATTTGGTATGCCTAATCTAAAGGCCTTTGCGATGTTAAATTGCGAAGCTTTTGAGTTTTCGCTGAAGGGCCTGTGTGTGGCGGCCTGGCGAATTTCGATGATTCGCCATGAAACAGGAAGTTGCTATAACTCAGACATACAATGACCAATCTGCCCCAAACTTCACATGTTTGATGAGACTCCTGACCTGAACAGTTTGACATGACCATATTCAGTTATAGTCATAGCGCCACCTATTGGCAACAGGAAGTGAAATATTTTACACTGCGACAAACTACTCCTAGAAAGTTTTGACATCAATGTCTTTTTGTGGTCAGTCTAATCTAAAGGCCTGTGTGATGTTAAATTGTGAAGATCTTGAGTTTTCGTTAAAGGGCGTGGTCCATGGCGCCGTGACAAAATTCGATGTCTTGCCATGGGAATAAAATATGTTATAACTCAGACATAAAATGTCAGATCTTGCCCAAACTTCACATGTGTGATAAGAGTCCTGGCCTGAACACATCTGAAGGCCAATATTCCATCGGGTGTGGCAAAATGGCTCAATAGCGCCACCTATGCACATTCAACGGAGTGTGCCTCGAACTATGTTCCACGTACATGTACAAAAATTGGTACACATATGTAACACTCCAATATCTACAAAAAGTCTCTTGGTACGATATCCGAATCCCAACAGGAAGTCGGTTATTTAAAATTTTCTCGGCAAAATTGGCGTTGTTTTTGCCATTTTCTTAGGTTGTAATTTAAAGAACTCCTCCTAGAGATTTATACAGATCAACACCAAACTTGGTCAGTTAAATCTAAAGGCCTTTGCGATGTTAAATTGCGAAGATCTTGAGGTTTCGTTAAAGGGCGTGTCCATGGCGGCCTGACAAATTTCGATGTTTCGCCATGAAAAAGGAAGTTGCTGTAACTTAGACATACAATGTCCAATCTGCCCCAAACTTCACATGTTAGATAAGACTTCTGCCCTTAACAGATCTACATGCCCATATTCAGTTGTAGTCATAGCGCCACCTGCTTGCAGCAGGAAGTGACACGTTTTATGCTGCGACAAACTACTCCTAGAAATCTTTTGACATTAATGTATTTTTTGTGGTCAGTCTAATCTAAAGGCCTGTGCAATGTTAAATTGTGGAGATCTTGAGTTTTTGTTAAAGAGCGTGTCCATGGCGCCATGACAAATTTTGATGTCTCGCCACAGCTAGAGAAGTTGTTGTAACTCAGGCATAAAATGTTTGATCTTCCCCAAACTTCACATGTTCGATAAGAGTCCTGGCCTGAACACATCTGAAGGCCAATATTCCATAATAATGATAGCGCCACCTGCTGGCAACAGGAAAGATTGGAACTGTACATGGAATATACTTTGATATATTCCACTTATATTTATGACTTAAATGTATATTTCTCACCGTTCACCTTTTTAGTAATGCCACTCGCTGGCGGTGAGCCCGGGTGCGAGGGCCCGTTCATCGCTGCTTGCAGCTTTAATTACAGATATTGAATTTTAAAGCCAATATCGGCCGATAATATCGAGCATCCCTAGTTGTCCAAATATGCGTTTCTCCCCAAGGGACAGACGTCTGGGGACTGGGCTATTATTTGAAGTGTTACGGTAGGCCTGCAACCTTTCTGAGAGTCCACTAATCAGCATAATTCAACACAGCATAAACTTTGACCTATTTTGATGTTTTTTACATTTTTGGGAAATTACATTTTTCATTTTCTGCACGACTAACAAAAATGACTGATGGATTGTTTTGGCAAAAGATCTGCATGTATGCAATGTTTGTTCTTTGGTTACTAGTGTGACTTGAAATGTATTGAGTTACAATTACTCAATCTCAACATGCTTGATTAGCCTAAATGTAGAGTTACTACAAGTTACTAAAAATTGTACAGTAAGTAATAACATAACTCAATAGGCCTACATAGTTACTTTGCGCCTCTGCCATGCAGGACCCATGTGTTCCCAGTTCAAACTCAACTTAGCACATAAATATGCCATGCAGGACCCATATATGCATTCCCAATTCAAACCCATGCCCACTTGGACTATAAATATGCTGTGCAGGACCCATATATGTGTTCTCAGTTCAAACCCATGCCCAATTGGCCCATGCCTGTCCCTTATGGGGCCCATGTTATCAGCTCATATGGGCTTCCTATGTGGGACTCATACTACAAAACCTACATGTGACCCGCTGATTTCACCAGCCAAAGCCCATGCCCACACAGTAACCATGGAACCCGTACTTAACCCATCTGGGCCCCACATCTCGTTGCTGGCTGGGTTGTTACAGGAGCAGCACTTTGTTCAGTTCATTAATGTCACATAATGTGTTATAGTGTTTTGAGCTGCATATGTGTAGTTTTGTAAATGATTCATAATGGGTAAGAATTCAGTTTGACCTCAGTTTTGGATGGATTCTTTTTTTCTTCTTTTTATTTTATTAGAGTTGGGTCCGAGTCCACCTTTGTCGAGTACGAGTCAAGACCAAGTCCACAAACATCGAGTCCAAGTCCGAGTCCGAGTCCAAAAGGGGCCAAAGTTGGACTCAAGTCCGAGTTCTTAAAGGCCGAGTCCGAGTCGAGTCCGCCCGAGTCCAGAAAGTAATTAAATTAAAAAAGATTATAAATTGGTATCGTAAATTTTTACGTCCTATTAATATTTTAACCTTTCAACCTATATATATATATATTTTTTTTTTTTTTTAAGATGCATGTTTCTAATCTGTATTTTGTAGATTATGTATGGGCCAAAGGGGTTTTCAGGGAAGTTGGACATCAATTAAGACTCTAAAGACTCCATGTTTAATAGGAATAAGGGATGATTTATGAAATATCTGTACTGTATTTATAGTTAATGATGACAGATTCACGAATTGAGTTTGTAGTAAACAGAACATGAACACAAGTATAGCAGCTGATGATACTGAACTGCAGCATGTGCTGGTTAGAGCGATTCTCTTTTTCGAGTCAAGAATTGGTTGCATCGGTTTTCAGATCATCAGTAAACTGAACCGAGAACCGTTTTTTTCGGAGGCGTCTGATTCGAGAACCGAGGAGCTGATGATACTGCGCATGCGTGATTCAGCATGAAGCCGACTGACTCACTGCGCGTCTGAACCGAACTGATTCTTTTGGTGATTGATTCTGAACTGATTCTGTGCTAATGTTAGGAGTGCGGGTAAACCGAGGGCTTGAATGAAGGGCAATCTGACAAAACGTAAGTTCATTTAATAACAAATACATCGCAATGGATTATGTAAGTGGATCATGGTTTCTGCGCTGATGACACCTAATTTACTTTATATCTTCAAGACTTAAATCCTCGTATGCACATTATTGCAGTTACTGTATTTGGGTGTGTTGTTGCAAAACTTAATTGTAAACTTTTCATGATTATGAGGTTTTTAACTGACTGAATATTATTATTAGTGACTTTATATATTTGAATGTTTGATCGACATCGCCAATGCCAGTCATTACGTCGAGCGTGAAAGAACCAGTGAACCGTTTTTTTTTCAACTGGTTTATTGAATCAAACCGTCCGAAAGAACCGGTTCGCGGAAAAGAATCGAACTTCCCATCACTAATCCACATTGATATCAAGTGAGTGATGCGTGTGTTTCGTCTGTAAGCATGAGATGATATACTGCTGCCTGCCGGTGTGGTGCAGTAAAATGACATAAGGGGAGACATTCATTAATTTATCAACTCAATTTTATGCTGGTTGTTACACACGCGGACTCGATTGTACTCGGAATATTTTCCGAGTCCAAAATGTTCAAGTCCGTGTCAAGTCCGAGTACAAATTCACCCGAGTGCGTGACAAGTCCGAGTTCATTCAAAATTGGACTCGAGTCCGAGTCCAAGTTCGAGTACCCCAACTCTATATTTTATAACTTTAAAGTTGTTCTGTAAGGGCAGCAACTGTGAGGTTCATAGTAGCAGAACAGGAAGAAACTCTTCACCTACAAACCAAACAGATCAAACATATGGCCCCATACAAGGTGTTTGTCCACCATAAACAGATCAAACCACACTTCAGAAGAAATCAGACCACAGCAAGTTTCAGTTTGACTCCAAGCTGCTAAAGTCACATCTAAGTACAACTTACATTGTTCACAAGATTTTATTTTTTACCATTTGCAACAATTAAATTATTATAAAACAAATTAAACATCCATAAGTTTTTTTTTTTTTTTTATCTTAAAACTTAGGGTGATTAATATAATATTAATGCAAAATTAATAAACTAAAAAGTGTTTTCCAATTTTAAAAACAAATAATTTTATAGTCATGGATTTTAAATTTGCATTCGCCTAGTGTTTAAATGCACATCTTTATGCATGCATAATGAAGTGCATATCTTTATGCATGCATTGAGATGTGCATATCTTTATGCATGCATAAAGATGTGCATTTCACACTAGGAGGGTCAAATGCTGTTGTGGGAGGATTCACACAGCAGACAACAGACTGACTGTTTTTGGCAGACAGTCTTTTAGATTCCACTAAACAACTAAAGAAAATGGTTTGCACGTTTGTTTTGTTCTGTATGTGCTTCTGGCATTTGACTGGTAAGTTATAAAATTATTGTATGGCTTTATTTATTTCAGAGAAATAAATCTGCTGCTACTGTTCAAATTAGAGGATGTTTGCTGTTCTTCTCAGATACATCAAATCATTATGATTGTGGGATTTGACTAATTCTTACTACAATCTGTACACTGTAAAAAAAAAAAAAGTTCTGTCCACTCAAAAAAATAAGGCAACTTATCGCAAGCGCTTTTTTGAGCAAACTTAACAAATGGGGACTAAAGTCCACCCAACTTAAAATTATAACTTAATATCACAAGTTGTCACAACATAAATAGTCATGTTAACCTCAAAAATATCAGAACAAAATATTTTTTGTTTACTGAACACAAGGCCTATTATCTATAAGCATACACAATTTTAAAGTGAAAAAAGTGAAAAGTGACATGACATTCAGCCAAGTACGGTGACCCATACTCAGAATTCATGCTCTACATTTAACCCATCCAAAGTGCACACACACAGAGCAGTGTTCATCATTTATGCTGCGGCACCCGGGGAGCAGTTGGGGGTTCGGTGCCTTGCTCAAGGACACCTTAATCGTGTTATTGCCAGCCCAAGTTTCAGAAGTCAAACTCTCTAACCACTAGGCCACGACTTTATATTATTCAAATAGTCTAAATAAATAAAAGACCATAACATGGGTCAAATTACTTTTTTATTATTGAAAGTTTGTGTCCAAAGCACAAGGACATACCAAGTCTTGTATATTAACTTCTTTACTCAATGCATTTTAGACTGAACTCAACACATGGTACATAATGCATGTTAAATAAATCAAGTGTTAATTATACCTTCATACGTTAGCAGTCTTGTGGCATAAAGTCACATGTATTTCACCTTTTAGTTTGTTTTTAAAGGAACTATTACGTGAAAATTACTATATTGCATATTTTAACATCAACCTAATCCACTGGGCAAAGTTATGTTGTCAAATGAGTTATGTCGTCAAAAAGGCGTAAAATGAGAAGACAGAAAGTTTTTATGACGTCTTTTTTAAAAATGTTTTTTATCTGGTCCCGTATCATTTCTAGGTGTGTTTGGTGATTCAGTGTCAGTGACGGAGGGAGATTCTGTGCTTCTACACACTGATGTTACTAAAATACATGAAGATGACGACATACTGTGGAAATTTGGAGCTGAAAAGTCTCTCATAGCTCAAATCAAGAAAGAGAACAAAATCTTCCCTGATGAGAGATTGAGAGACAGACTGAAGCTGGACAATCAGACTGGATCTCTGACCATCACAGACATCACAACTCAACACGCTGGCCTCTATGAAGTAAAGATTAGTGGAACAAAACGGTCAACAAAAACATTCAGTGTTTCTGTCTATGGTGAGTAAAAAGCAAAAAAAAAAAAAAAAATAATAATAATAATAATAATAATTGTTCCTGTTTTATTAATGCAATAAATCAGGTTAAATATAAGTTAAGCTCAATCAACAACATAATGTTTAAACCAAAAAGAGAAGAAAAAAAAAAAAAAAAAAAAAAAGCATGTTTACTTTAAGGAACTCAGGATGTAAGCAAGAGGCCACTATCTGGACATTTTCTTAAAAATATATTTAGTTTAAAACTTCTGTGTTGTTTGAGCAGTCAAACAGATTTTAATCATCATTTAAAGGGGGGGTGAAATGCTATTTCATGCATACTGAGTTTTTTACACTGTTAAAGAGTTGGATTCCCATGCTAAACATGGACAAAGTTTCAAAAATTAAGTTGTACGTTTGAAGGAGTATTTTTGTTCCCAAAATACTCCTTCCGGTTTGTCACAAGTTTCGGAAAGTTTTTTTTCGAGTATGGCTCTGTGTGACGTTAGATGGAGCGGAATTTCCTTATATGGGTCCTAAGGCACTTCTGCCGGAAGAGCGCGCGCTCCCATATAGCGAGGCTGAGCAGCACAGACATTTCACTGATCAGAGCGATTCACTGATCAGAGCGAGAGCGTCGCGAAAAGTCACAAAAGAAGTGTGTTTTTGGTTGCCAGGGCAAGACAACCCTGCACAGATTACCAAAAAAAAAAAAAAAAAAAACAGCATTAAGGGACCAGTGGATGGAGTTTATTTTTACAGAGCATCAACGGAGTTGTGCAAGTGTTTTTGTTTGTTCCCTGCATTTCGAAGATGCTTGTTCACAAGGCCCAGTTTGACGACGGATTTGCGTATCGTTTATTTCTTAAGGATGATGCAATCCCAAGGAAAAAGGGTCACGATCGTGTGTTGGAACCGCAGGCGGTGAGTAAAACTGCTTCAAATATCTCTGCCTCCTTGTTAGTGCGTCCCCTCCCATGCCGGAGACCCGGGTTCGAGCCCCGCTCGGAGCGAGTCGTTGCTGCTGCTGCTTTCGTTCAGTTTCAGCCTCTGGATCTGATTCTGGATCATAAATAAACGGCTGAATTTGACTGTAAGCCATGGTTTGTTTTGGATGATGGGTTTTCCCTCACAGTAATGTCACAGCTTCCACATGCTCTCAACGCAAAAGCCTATTCGCGCTCGTGATTCTTTAGCTCCGCCCACACGTCACGCCTCCAGCCGTGATCAGGCGCTAAAAAATAATACCCATTAAATGTGCGTTGAGTAGTGGTGGAAATTATGATTCTTTCTAGAGATTCGTTCATTTCAGTTCGTTCACCAAAATGATTCGTTCAGAATCGTTCACTGATTCGTTCAGTGACCATTTCCTTGTATTACACAAAATAAACCAGCAGGTGGCAAAATAGAGTGTATTATGTGTTATGTCTTAAATCAACGAACGTATTCACTTGTTACAAAAACTGATCTGGCTTTATTAATGTGTGTATAATCGCATTCAATAAAGTTTAATTAAGTTGTTCAGATGAACAAAGCACAAGGTTTTCTTGCCTTATTAGCATTTTAATTGTTTGGTCCGACAGTGTGTATATTATATATTCACATTCATAAATCGGGGATTAAACGTGGAATTGCTAAATATCAAAACAAGCGTATGTGCACAGTACAGTAACTATAACTGCGCTTTGCATTTTTGCGAGATTGACATGCTAAATGGCAGACTAACCCGGTTTACACTCATTCATTTCGTTCACGAACGACATGTGTGTATCAGTTCAGTCATTTCATTCACGAACGAGATGTATCATTCAACTCGTGCACGAACGACATGTGTGCCAGTTCAGTCATTTCATTCACGAACGAGATGTCTCAGCACATTCAACTCATTCACGAACGACATGGGTACAGTCATTTCGTTCACGAACGATAAGATCTCTAGATCTCGTTCAGATATGAAACTCGTTCATTGAAGGGCGTATTCGTTCACTACATTGAACAAATCACATACTCTGTCACATCTCATACTCGAAGGCTATTGGCTCGAGGTTGAGTAATTCTTTGACAGGATGAAATGCTTGTTACCCGGTTCACCGAGCTGCGCATGCGCTGCTTATAGCGCCGCGCTGCTGCGGAGGGAGGAACTTCACTGAACGAGAAATATGAGTCAGTGGATAGCGTGAACGAGAACGATTCGTTCACCTAAAAGATTCGTTCAAAAAGAACGATTCGTTCACGAACGACACATCACTAGCGTTGAGCCAATGGGATCAATCGGGGTCCTAAGCGGACTCGATTTCTCGGGAGGACTCGATTTCTCATGACACCGGTCGTGTTTTTTCCGGGAACAATCGGTACAGACTATCTTTCTCTTATGAATATAATAAAACTAAGGACTTTTTGGATTTATGAAGGATGCAGTACTACTCTATATGTACTCAAGATTAACAGGATATTGAGTGAAAACGAGCATTTCACCCCCCCCCCCCAACAGTCATTTTAGGGCGTCAAGTTGTCAAAGCCAAAAAGCCAGTTGTAAAATTTGATGAAACTGTAGACACAAAATGTAGGTTTTTTTTCCCCAACTAAACTCATGTTAACACTGATATTGTTTATGTCTATTTGTAATATGAAAACATTATTTAACTGTTTACAGAATGGCCTTATTCATTTCCATTGTGTCACATGTTTGCAAGTGGAA
This sequence comes from Carassius auratus, assembly GCF_003368295.1. NCBI lineage: Eukaryota > Metazoa > Chordata > Actinopteri > Cypriniformes > Cyprinidae > Carassius > Carassius auratus. Next base: position 162,852 of record NW_020525967.1, on the reverse strand, counting down.
TTTATGTTTTTATTTTTTTCTGGTAATCATCATGCAGTAAAGGATGCTAAACTGAGCATAACTTGTACTGAAACTCTAAAATTTCTTTAAATAATTACAAATTGAATGTTTAATCATTTTAAAGTTTGAGATGATGGAAACACTTACTGACATCATACTACACTGAAAAGAAGATTGTTAAATAGATTTACCCATATTTCTAGTTTATTCTCATGTTTTCCAGCTCGTCTGCCCACACCAAACATTACCAGAGACTCTTCATCATCATCATCTTCATCACAGCAGAACTGTTCATTGTTGTGTTCAGTGGTGAATGTGGGTCATGTGACTCTCTCCTGGTACAAAGGAAACAGTTTATTGTCCAGCATCAGTGTGTCTGATCTCAGCATCAGTCTCTCTCTACCTCTGGAGGTGGAATATCAGGAGAAAAACAGCTACAGCTGTGTGATCAACAATCCCATCAGAAACCAGACCACACATCTCAACATCACTCAACTCTGTCATGTTCGCTCAAGTACAGTATATGGTGATAGTAATGATTATTTATTAAGCTGATCTCTGCTTTTGACATAAAATAAACAATCATTAAGATCTCAGTCTTGTTTGAGGTCCGATTAACAGACAAATTGTTTTCCATTACAGATCAGAGCCTACTCTTGTTGTACATTTTGATTTGTGCTGCTGGATCTCTTTTGATTGTAGCTGCAGTTGTGATGTGCTGCAGGAAATGCAGAAAAACAGGTCAGGGATTCAATTATTACAAATATTAATTACAAATAATGCAATTTAACCATATATATGTGTATGTATGTGTGTGTGTGTGTGTGTATACATATATACATACATATATATATATATATATATATATATATATATATATGTGTGTGTGTGGCGGTGGAGGCGTGGTTCAGCGAGGTCTGCAACGGGAGAGAGAGGGAAGAGACGAGCGGTGGTAAGTGGTTCAAGTGAGAAAAAAGTAACACCTGGTTCTCGTTATAGTGATTAGCGTGGGGAAACGCTATTCAAGCCGAACGAGGGTCGGCAGAGAGAGAGAGGACCAGGCCTGGGCTTTATTTTATGTTTGGTTTTTATCTGTGCGCATCAGTCATGTGTGTGTGTGGGGCTGATGCGCTGTTTTGTGTTTATTTTAAAATTTTAAAATTTCATTTGATTGTCCGCCGGTTCCTGCCTCCTTCTTCCCGATGATTAGGAAGTTTCATTATTATTACAGTGGTGCCGAAGCCCGGGAGAAGGAGGGACGCGCTGCTGAAGATCCCTCGCCGCTGTGGTGAATCCGCGGTGCCATCGAGCAGGCGAGGAGTGGGCCGCCATGGACGCTCGAGGCGGTGGGCTGGAGTGAGTTGCTGGGGACGGGCGAGCTCGCTGCCGGCCGTGAGGGAGCGGAGGAGTCGGCGCCGTTCGCCAGGGGGCCGGAGCCTCTTGCCTCCGTGAAGGTATCTGGAGGAGCAGGGAACGGGGGACTTCTGCCAGCTGCCCAAAACCGGAGGAGCCGTCGCCATCCACCGGGCAGCAGAGGAGTGTCATGCCGTCCGCTGAGGGCCGTCCAGTGCCACCGCCAGGCACCGCGGAGGAGATCACCCAGCTGGTGGAGGGCCGAGCAGCAGTACGTCTGGGAACCGGCGGACAATCAAATGAAACTTTAATAATTCAAAATAAACACAAAACAGGCATCAGCCCCTCACAGACGACTGGTGCGCATAAATAGAAACCAAACATAAAATAAAGCCCAGGCCTGGTCCTCTCTGCCGATCCTCGGGCGGCTTAAATAGCGTTTCCCCACGCCAATCACTATAACGAGAACCAGGTGTTACTTGTTTCTCACTTGAACCACTTACCACCGCTGGTCTCTTCGCTCTCTCTCCTGTCGCAGACCTCGCTGAACCACGCCTCCACTGCCACACACACACACACACACACACACACACACACACACATATATATATATATATATATATATATATATGAAGCTTCATTGTTTTAACATATCTGTTTATTATTGTTAATGCTGTCGACACCCAAGAGGAAGAAAGAACTGGTTCAGCATTGTGTAAACCAACAACAAGAAAAGCGGTAAGGTACTGATTACGTTGCAGTTAGTCTGATTTAAGTTTGCAGCATCAGATGGTCAGTGAACAGACGTTGCTGATCTGTGAGCTTAACTCTCATCATTATGACCTTCAGTACGGAGCAGTTCAAAAGATAGTTTTTATTCAATTTATGCTTGCTTGGTGCTTTTACACCGATTAGATGTTCATCCTGGCCCTTTGGGTGCAACGAGGGACACTTCTATGTTTTCTATTACTGAAAATTAACACGGGCATACCGTATGTTTCATAAGACACTTTTTGAACACATTTTGGTTCAACAGTAGCGTATAGATTCTCTTAGATTCTCTCTTAATGCACATATTGCAGTTCTAATGATAAATTATATTGCTGCTTTCATATTTGTTATACGAGTAGGACCAAACATAAAAAAAACTTTTTTTTCACGATAATCAAGACACACTTATTATGAAAAGGCCATAGATACACTTATGTGCAAGTTGTATGTTCTGCCAGTTCTAGTTAAAGACTGGAATATCCAAATGCTCCACAACTGTGCAGCAAGCTGATATCTGCCAGCTGTGAACTGTCTACATTCACCCGTTCAAGTGATCACTGAGCAGGAAGCCACTATTGCACTGTAGTGACGACACACCGATTGGCTATGGAAAAAAAAGCCCCACATAAAATCATTATAGATTCTATTTGAAAAGAAAGTAGGACACAAAGCCCATGTTACCTGTGCTAAAGTCTGGTCTCAAGCTGCAGCTACTCTGCGGTTCATGATCATCTGAGGTGAAATGCAACTTTAGCAGTCATTGGTTGATTTGTAGACATGCTGCAACAAGTACTTTGTTGATGGTTTTGTGTGAAAGACAATCATTCTCAGTGCAGAGACTGTCATGACAAACTTTCAGAACTTAAATAATCTGTTTGATGATTTACATTATATAAATCATGTGAAAAACTGGATGATTGATGTCATTTATTCCAGCTGCTCCATGTTAATATCAGTTTTGTAGTAGTATTCGATTTTGCAAAAAAACTTTTAGCATATGAGATAGAAACATTAATACCTGTTTGTTTTAGGATGTGAAGACCTAGAAATTTAGAAACATAAGTTGGTCTGCTATTAATTGTCTATCATATCCACCAGGTTGTTGATTGTGTTTGTGTTTCCTTGCAGAAATCAAAGGCAGATACTGTGTATGAAAATGTCCCCAAAAAACGATGATCAGATACAATCTTCTGGTGCTGATGATGAGTTCATACAGGACAATACCCCACACACACCTTTTGGTTTTTAAATTTATTCACTTATGCGGAGGGTCCGAATGTTTGCACCCCGGAGAGGGGGGGGGGGGGGTTATGGCGTTGAACAATGTACACTGTAAAAAATGTACTGTAGGATTTACAGTATTTTACTGGCAAAAAAAGTTGCCAATAAAATCCTGTAAAAATGATGTTAATTGCTGTAAAATGGATTACAGGACAACACTGCAAAGCAAATTACAGTTAATTGCTGTGAAATACAGTAGTATTTTTTACAGTAACATTGACTTTTACTAGTAGTTTATTTTACAGCAATATTTTGTAAATTCACTAAAGTACAGTATTTACCTGGCAAAAAAGTTGCCAATAAAGTCCTGTAAATATATTTTAAAGCATTTTCCTGTAATTTCATTAAACAAAAGTTGCCAATAAAATCATGTAAACACCCCTAAATAAAATATGATGTTGTAATAATTTAACAATGAAACTGCTTTAAAGAATAATTTTAACAGTAAACTATAAAATACTGATATAAATGCATTATCATGAGCTCTATCTTAATACATTTACAAATGAATAAAAACCAAGTCAATGATGTTGCAAATAAGTATTTATTAAAACTGGCATAAAGACATTAAAAGTCTTTCAACAGTTAAATCTTATCATAAAAATAGCATGGCATCACAAATAACTTAAAAAAAAAGCCATATTCAGAGTAGAACATTAACTTTCTAATAAGAAGGTCAATCAACAGAATTTGGTAATTTTGGTAAAAAAAACATTTGTTTTAAAGAAAAGGATTCAAATAAAATGCTGGAATCAACATTAAATCACAAATTCTGCTGTTTGAGCTTATGTTCTATTAAATTAAGAATATTACTGCAAAAGACAATTTAATAAATACAGTCTTGTTCAAAATAATAGCAGTACAATGTGACTAACCAGAATAATCAAGGTTTTTAGTATATTTTTTATTGCTACGTGGCAAACAAGTTACCAGTAGGTTCAGTAGATTGTCAGAAAACAAACAAGACCCAGCATTCATGATATGCACGCTCTTAAGGCTGTGCAATTGGGCAATTAGTTGAAAGGGGTGTGTTCAAAAAAAATAGCAGTGTCTACCTTTGACTGTACAAACTCAAAACTATTTTGTACAAACATTCTTTTTTTCTGGGATTTAGCAATCCTGTGAATCACTAAACTAATATTTAGTTGTATGACCACAGTTTTTTAAAACTGCTTGACATCTGTGTGGCATGGAGTCAACCAACTTGTGGCACCTCTCAGCTGTTATTCCACTCCATGATTCTTTAACAACATTCCACAATTCATTCACATTTCTTGGTTTTGCTTCAGAAACAGCATTTTTGATATCACCCCACAAGTTCTCAATTGGATTAAGGTCTGGAGATTGGGCTGGCCACTCCATAACATTAATTTTGTTGGTTTGGAACCAAGACTTTGCCCGTTTACTAGTGTGTTTTGGGTCATTGTCTTGTTGAAACAACCATTTCAAGGGCATGTCCTCTTCAGCATAGGGCAACATGACCTCTTCAAGTATTTTAACATATGCAAACTGATCCATGATCCCTGGTATGCGATAAATAGGCCCAACACCATAGTAGGAGAAACATGCCCATATCATGATGCTTGCACCTCCATGCTTCACTGTCTTCACTGTGTACTGTGGCTTGAATTCAGAGTTTGGGGGTCGTCTCACAAACTGCCTGTGGCCCTTGGACCCAAAAATAACAATTTTACTCTCATCAGTCCACAAAATGTTCCTCCATTTCTCTTTAGGCCAGTTGATGTGTTCTTTGGCAAATTGTAACCTCTTCTGCACATGCCTTTTTTTTAACAGAGGGACTTTGCGGGGGATTCTTGAAAATAGATTAGCTTCACACAGACGTCTTCTAACTGTCACAGTACTTACAGGTAACTCCAGACTGTCTTTGATCATCCTGGAGGTGATCATTGGCTGAGCCTTTGCCATTCTGGTTATTCTTCTATCCATTTTGATGGTTGTCTTCCGTTTTCTTCCACGTCTCTCTGGTTTTGCTGTCCATTTTAACCCTTTCGAGTCGATTAACGCATATATGCGTTTTGAGTCATTTTCTCCTGATAACCCCGAAAAGAACTTAAATTACACTCTCAGTTTTAATCGTACAGATAAGAGCAATACATCCCAGACAGCAAAATTCATCTGGGCCAAATCTGGCCCAGGCCAATCGGAAGATCTGGCCCAGATCCGCGCAACGGACTCGGGCCGGGGTCTTTTGGCACAACGGGCCAATACCGGCACGGATCCGTTTTTACCGGATCCGGACCAGAGCTGGGCCAGCTCTGGATTCCTGTATTATGATTTGGGCTAAATGTGGGCCGGATCTGGTCCAGTACCATTTTGGATCCGTGCCGGATCTGGGCCAGCTCATAGCTATATAATATAATATCTATATAATATATATATATATATATATATATATATATATGCTAACACACACACAAATAAGTTGAATACATATCTAGAATTCAAATACAGTTAGTTTATTTGGATAGTACTGTTCACAATACATATTTCAGGACACCTTTACAGAAAATGCATGTTTCTTTGTTACAAATGAAGAAGTAATGTCCATATACCACAGTATTTGTACAGTTACCTGATAATACAAATCACATAAGTAGATTATGACATAATTAATACCATTAAAGCAATCATTACAAGCATCTTACATAATAGATAATTAAATATTTGACTGTCTTATGGCACTGATATATTTTTTTTTGTCGAGTTGTTATGCAAAGCTCTTAAGACAACAAAACGTTTAAAGTACTGAGTACTGAGTACTTAACACTATTAAAACAATATTCATATTAAAACAATTTAATTACTACAAAAAAAAAAAAAAAAATGTAAAAGACGTGCCATTGTGCATCTTTTCTTTCCTTTTGATAATTTTTACAGAATTTTTTTTAAAGGGTATGTTCATCAAAATAAAAAAAATTCTGTCATTAATTACTCACCTTCATGTTGTTCCAAACTCGTAAGACAACTTGTTCATCTTTGGAACACAAATTAAGATATTTTTAATGAATTCTGAGACCTCTCTGACCCTCCCATAGACAACAATGTAATTATCATCATCTAGGTCCAGAAACGTGGCAAGAAGATCGGTAAAATAATCTATGTGACAACAGGGATTCAACAATAATTTTACGAAGCTACGAGAACACTTTTTGTACCCCCCCCCCCACACACAAAAAAAACAAAAACAAATATTATATATTTCACCATGGTGCTATTTTGGAGAGGATCCATGCACTGAATGTGAGTCACTGAATCAGCTGAAGGGTCAGAGAGGTTTCAGAATTCTTCAAGAAATATCTTAATTTGTGTTCCGAAGATGAATGGAGAACTTACAGGTTTAGAACGACATGAGGGTGAGTAATTAATGACAGAATTTTAATTTTTGAGTGAACAAACCCTTTAAACCAGTGCTACACAATGCGAAAGAGAATAATCTGAATAATAACCACAGGGAAATGTTTATATCACAGGGAAATGTTCTTATGTGTCACCATTGTGTGCTTGAGTTGGTTCTAGTAGTAATAGAGTCCTCTGCAATGCTGTTTTTGAGGTAAATGTGATCCCTCCATCTGACTCCACAGCTTAAAGACAGTTCCCTCCTTTTCATTTGTCTCAAAAAAAAACAAAGCAAAAAAAACATGACATATGGATAAAAATGTTATTGCCATACACACACACACACACACACGTATGCATGCATCCTGTACATACACACACACACATACTATATACACACACATATAAGGTCAGAAGTTTACATACACCTTGCAGAATCTACAAAATGTTGAACATTTTTGACAAAAGCGGGATCATACAAAATGCATCTTATTTTTTATTTAGTACTAGCCTGAATCAGATATTTCACATAAAATATATTGTCCACAAGAGAAATTAGTTTACTTTATAAAAATGACCCCGTTTAATAGTTTACATAGACTTGGTACTTAATACTGTGTTGTAAGTACCACACAGACTTATTATAGCATTGATATAGGACTATGACTGTCATAACAGGTACAGGTACATCTCAATAAATTAGAATGTCATGGAAAAGTTCATTTATTTCAGTAATTCAACTCAAATTTGAAACTTGTGCATTAAATAAATTGAGTGCACACAAACTGAAGTAGTTTAAGTCTTTGGTTCTTTTAATTGTGATCACATTTAACAAAAACACACCAATTCACAATCAGAATATGGTGATATGTCAATCAGGTAATCAACTCAAAAGAAGAAGAAGAAGAAGAAGAAGAAGAAGAAGAAGAAGAAGAAGAAGAAGAAGAAGAAGAAGAAGAAGAAGAACTGGACTGTTGCCCAGTGGTCCAAAGTCCTTTTTTCAGATGAGAGCAATCTTTTTTATTTAATTTGGAAACCAAGGTCCTAGAGTCTGGAGGAAGGCTGGAGAAGCTCATAGCCCAAGTTGCTTGAAGTCCAGAGTTAAGCTTCCACAGTCTGTGGTGATTTGGGGTGTAATGTTATCTTCTGGTGTTGGTCCATTGTGTTTTTCGGAAACCAAAGTCACTGCAACCATTTACCAAGAAATTTCGGAGCACTTCATGATTCCTTCTGCTGACCAGCTTTTTGAAGATGCTGATTTCATTTTCCAGCAGGATTTGACACCTTCCCCACTGCCAAAAGCACCAAAAGTTGGTTAAATGACCATGGTGTTGGTATGCTTGACTGGCCAGCAAGCTCATCAGATCTGAACCCCAGAGAGAATCTACAAGCTATTGTCAAGAGGAAGATGAGAAACAAGCGACCAAACAATCCAGATGAGCTGAAGGCCACTGTCAAAGAAACCTGTGCTTCCAGTCCACCTCAGCAGTGCCACAAACTGATCACCTTCATGACACGCAGAGCTGAGGCAGTAATTAAAGCAAAAGGAGGCCCTTCTGAGTATTGAGTACATGTACAGTAAATCAACATACTTTCCAGAAGGACAACAATTCACTAAAATTCACTACTTTTTATGAAGTATTCTAATTTGTTGAGCCAAAATCATCACAATTAAAAGAACCAAAGACTTAAACTACTTCAGTCTGTGTGCACTGAATTTATTTAATACACAAGTTTCACAATTTGTGTTGAATTACTGAAATAAATGAACTTTCCATGACATTCTAATTTATTGAGATGCACCTGTATATAGTTCAGGATGCTGAGTGTGAAGTTATTTAAAGGAGCATTTCTCCAGAAAGCTGCAAACCACAGTCGGTCCTAACAGACATTATGCTTTGAACAGCACTAGTTGTAACATTATCAGGCACTCAATATTATCAATACACAATTATACATTGTAGCATTCAAATAGTTTTAATAACTTAACCTCCACTGAATTAGAAAAAAGGGGGACTCACCTTACTATTTGACAGTCCCTGCTCTGGAACCTGAAATTGAAAAAGATTGTTATATAGTGTTGCTGGACAATTTCTCAATACATTTACTCAATAAAAATGGATCATACTGTTAGCAGAAATAAAAGCATCTTTTGGCAAAGATTTTATAAATATACAAATTAAAACATACCAAACAATATAATGTAATACATGTCCCTCTCTGTTTTTATCATTCAGGATGCCCGAGAACGTTCTGTCTGCTTACTGTCAAAAGTTTGGACACATTACTATTTTTTTTTTTTTTGAAATATGTCTCTTGCTTATCAAGCCAGCATTTATCTGATCAACTGGAATATTGTTAAAACATACTTCAAAATATTATTTATTGCTTTGATCAAAGCTCGGTGTTAGAAACGTTGTGCTGCTTAATTTTTTATTTAATTTTTTTCAATTAAATTTTTTTTGGGGGGGGTGGGGAGCATGTGATACTTTTCTTTAGGATTTATTGATGAATAAAAAGTTATTCATACAGCTTTTCCATCACATGAATAAATAATATTTTAATTAAAATTTTAAAAGACTTATAATCCGTTCAAATATTTATTTTCTTTGTGAATATATTGTGGAATGTTATTTATTTCTGTTAACAAATTTTCCGCATCATTCCTCCAGTCTTCAGTGTCACTTGATCTTCAGAAATCATTCTAATATGATGATTTGCTGCTCAAGAAACATTTCTGATTATTATTATCAATATTTAAAACAGTTATACTCTTTAATATTTTCAAAAATCATGATATACAACCATTCAAATATTTGTGTGTTATTAAAAAGAAATGACTGTTTTCATTCAGCACATAGCCATTAAATTGATAGAAGTAAAACATTTATAATGTTGCAAAAATATATTTAACATAAATTATTTTCTTTTGAACTTTCTGTTCACCAAAGAATCATAAAAATGTTTCCAGGAAATTTTAAGCAGCAAAAAATAAATAAACCAAAATAAATCCAGCACTCAACCTGCATTTTGGAATAATTTCTGAAGGATCATGCTCTGAAGACTGCAGTAATGATGCTGAAAATTTACAGGAATAAACTACATCTTAAAATACATTCAAACAAAAAATGATTTAACATTGTAATAATATTTCACAATATTACTTTTAACTTTATATTTGATAAAATAAATGCAAGCAGTCTTAAAGGATTAGCTCACTTCTAAATTAATTTACTCATAATTTACTCACTTTATTTATTGTCTTTCTTTCTTCAGTCAAAAAGAAATGAAGGTTTTTGAGGAGGAATGACAATTACTTGGGTTTGTCCTCAAAAGCTTGTCTTGTATAGCTCTGCAATGTGCGCGTACACTCTGTGCAGGTCCACTCTGTGGAAACAGATAAAAACATTCAAGTATTTCCTCAGCTGACCGTGTACAGCCCTTCACAGACAGCAAGCAGTTTCGGCCCAGGTCTGGCCCACATCTGGCCCACATGCATTTCATGCGGGCCAGATGTGGGCCGGATCTGGGCCAACACCATGTTGCTGTCTGGGTTTGAAACTGCACTGGAGCTGCAATTTGGATCTTTCCCCTATTGAACCCCACTTAAGTCCACTATAGAGAAAAACTCTGGAATGTTTTCCTCAAAAATAAGGAAATTTGAATTCAGAAGTGAACTATTATAGAGTTAGCACTTAAACGTTGCTAGCTCACTATAATTACCAAGGAGCGATCTTAAAAAAAAATTATAGAAAGAGTTAAAAGAATTAAAGTTTAAATTAAGTTAAACATTTGTTAATAATGTATAATTGCAGACCTCTGGACGTTTTCTTCATGTTAGCAAGTCCTCTGATAACATAGGCCTTAGTGTTCGCCAACAATACAGTCTGACACAGATCTAAGAATCTATAAAAACACCAAACCTTTAAGTTATCGAGTAAGTTACACAGCATAAGACATTGATTTAGTTTGTTCGCACGGTGTGTCATACCTTGGTGAGGTTTTTGAGGATAACAGCGAGCAGTCTGTATTTTCCTCGACCGTCTTGACATCTTCTCCTGTTCTGAACTTCAGAAAAAAAAAAACAGAAAAAACCGCGCGCTCGTTTCCACGGACGCGGCCCGGATCCGCTCTGCGACTGTAGTTCCCGCCCACTGAAACCGCACCTGGGCTGGATCCGTGTTACAGCCCTGAAACGGATGTGACTGTAACGCGGATTTGCCGGTTTGAAAACGGATCCGGATCGGAGTCGTCTGCTGTCTGGGATCAATCGAATCTGTAAAGGGTCTAGTTTTTTTTGGATACAGACATAATAACAAAAAAACTTTGTGCACTTATAAAATAAAGATAACAAACAAGGTGGGCTGTCTGCAGTCTTTGTCTCCGCTGATCGTCATGTACAAACAAGTCACTAAAATGAACTGTAACTCCGTGAATACTCAAAGATACATGAGAGAGATATCTATAGAAAGCCTGAAATGTCTACTTTTAAACTAAACAAGTGCTGCCGAAAACAAATATTCTGAGATAAAGTAATCCATATGAAAACAACGCGATGTCTATTTTTCATATCTCCGCTCATTATATCTAATGCGACCACGCCCCCGCGCTTAACGCGCTATTCAGATTCAAACTGAAGCGCGCGGCTTGAATACGCCCACACAGAAGAAAAAGCAGCCAGACTGTTCTTCAAGTTTTTATTTTATTTTACTGTTTGCTTCGCGATGAGAGGAATAAGACATAAATCACTCCAAAAAGATGTGATGTGGTTGAGGAATTTGAGAAATGGATTTCCTCAGAAAAAAGAATGAAGCACTTTATTCAGCAGAGATCATAAACATGAGTAAGTCTCTTTTTATTTAGTTGTACTAGTTTTCACATAACGGGTAAACATTTTACTAGTTAAGACTTTTTCCAAATACTTTTTCCAAACTATAATTCCTGACTAAATGTATAATCAAGTGAAACATTATGAAGTTTCAATAACAGTATACAATACCATACCATTCAAAAGCTTGATGTAAATAATATAAATGTGACAAATAGAGATAACTCTAACAAATGTAAAAACAATGCAGTTCTTTCAATTTATTCCCAATAAAAAAACCTGAAAAATATTCTCATCTCTTTTCAACAACAACAACAATAATAATAATAATAATAATAATGATAATAATAAATTTTTGGTAGAAAATAAGATTGTTAAAATGATTTCTGAAGGATTGTGTGACTGGAGTAAGGATGCCAAAACATTTGTTTGAAAGTCAGCTTTGATTGTTCATAATAAACCGTTTAACTGCTCCCCCCAGTGGATATTAAATTATGTTGTGGGATAATTAAATATATACTTAATAAACTACAAACATAAAATTATATAGATTTATTTTGTTCTCACATTCTTTCTTGTAAGTCCTCCCTCAGTGGAACAGTTGAATGAGAGGCTCATTATGCAGCTCATTATGCAGGGCTTTGTCTTCTCAGGTGTAAATCACAATGATATTCATGATAGTTGACGCCTACTCGCATATGACTTTTACCAACAAAAAGTGTCTTAGAAAATTTAAATCAATATATTGTTTTCTGTGAGTGCGTAAACAAGATGATTTTCACATCATTCAGAAAGAAAAATTCTAGGCTACAAGCTCCAGTTCTCAACTTTTCCGGGAACCAATGTTATGTATGTGTTTTATTGCCTTATTCAAGTGATTTAACATTTTTAGTTTTTCACTAACCATGCATAACATTTTTTTTCTCAAAAATACAATCATATACATGAATGCATTTCACATATTATTATAGCCCAGTTTGTGCTGATTACAGTGATATTAGACTTTACCCATTTAGATATTTATAAGAAACTGAAAAAAGCACAAATATCAGGGCATGACAAAACTTCTCCAGGCCCCAAAAATACCCTTAGACTCCAGAGGGTTAAGGCATTGGAGATCATTTTAGCTGAACAGCCTATCATTTTTTGCACCTCTTTATAGGTTTTCCCCTCTCTAATCAACTTTTTAATCAAAGTACGCTGTTCTTCTGAACAATGTCTTGAACGACCCATTTTCCTCAGCTTTCAAATGCATGTTCAACAAGTATTGGCTTCATCCTTAAATAGGGGCCGCCTGATTCACACCTGTTTCTTCACAAAATTGATGACCTCAGTGATTGAATGCCACACTGCTATTTTTTTGAACACACCCCTTTCAACTAATTCAACTAATTGCCCAATTGCACAGCCTTAAGAGCATGCATATCATGAATGCTGGGTCTCATTTGTTTTCTGAGAATCTACTGAACCTACTGGTAACTTGTTTGCCACGTAGCAATAAAAAAATATACGAAAAACCTTGATTATTCTGGTTAGTCACATTGTACTGCTATTATTTTGAACAAGACTGTACATACTGAAAGTCCATCAACTTTCTGAGATGAGCACACACATGAGGGTTGTCCCTCTTCTGAGACTTTTCCACTTGTTTTGCCTCTATGTGTCCGTCTTGTATCCAGGGAGTGTTGTGATTCCAAGAAAACATCTGCACATAAAAACAAGTAGAAGCATAAGGATAAAGTTGTGTATCAAATGAAACTAGCTCAATAAAATAAATGTCAAAATGCCACTTATACAATAAAATCAGCATTTACCAGTACTTAAAAGGTTACTCCACCCCAAAATGAAAATCTTGCCATTAATCACTTACCCTCATGTTGTTCCAAACCCGTAAAAGCTTTGTTCGTCTTCGGAACACAATTTAAGATATTCTGAATGCAACTGGGAAGATTGTGACCATCCCACTGACTGCCAAGTAAATACCACTGTCAAGGCCCAGAAAAGTATGAAAGACATCATCAGAATAGTCCATCAGTGGTTCAACTGTAACGTTATGAAGCGACGACAATACTTTTTGTATGCAAAGAAAACTAAAATAAGGATTTATTCAACAATTTGCCTCTTCTGCGTCAGTGTAGTGCCATTTTTCGAGAGTATCTGTTGGACACACACTTCATAGCCTGTTCTGTGTCAGCTGGGTCACATGGACACGCTTTCTATGTTTATTTACGCTTTGATTTGAACGAAAACCGCGTATCCGTGTGGTGCGGCTGACATAATAAAAAATAACGACTTTGTTGAATAAAGTTGTTCTTTTTGTTTTCTTTGCATACAAAAAGTATTCTTGTAGCTTCGTAAAATTACAGTTGGACCACTGATGGCAGATGGACTATTCTGACAATCCTTTACATACTTTTCTGGGCTTAGACATTGTTAATTGCTTGGCTGTCAGTGGGACAGACGCAAGCCTCCCGGTTCTCATCTGAAATATCTTAAATTGTGTTCCGAAGACGAAGCTTTTACGGGTTTGAACGACATTAACAGTTAACAGTGATGAATGACTACATTTTCATTATGGGATGGAGTAACCCTTTAAATAAGTAACCTTTTTCACAAATGAAATTACTTAAGTAAAACTTGTTACCTTTGAAAAAATTAATGTGTGCAAAAGATGCCTGCTCCCGGGACGCACAATGTTGAGGTATGAATTCACAACCATCTGACCCTCAAATGGTCAAAAGCCACTGGGTAGACCTGAAATTAATAAATATAAGCAATAATGTAACCTACAATGCAGTATTTCAATATAAAATGTAAGCTAAATTACAAGTTTATCAAATTATTTAAATAATTAATACATTACCTAATAAAATCAGCTTCAGGGTCTTGAAGCATCGAACATTTCTTCACATCAGCTGCTATTCTTTGCACCTACAAGACATAAAGAAAATAATCTTGTGATTTCTTTAAAGTATTATGTACTGTAAATGAGACCAAAATTAACACCCAAAAAGGCATATATGTTAAAATATACAAACTATTATAAATTATATAATTTATAATTATAAATTGTAATATAACATTGTAGAACTGTACCACCAATCAAATTAAATTATTAACAGTGCAAAATTACAACAGTGTAATGACATGAAATCTGAAAATACAATTAATAAATGTTGGAAAAATGCAATGCTACTTATTAAACCTGAAACTAATCCGCCATTAGGTGGCAGTAAATAATAATAATGAGGGAATCAACTGAGTCATTCATTGAACCGATCCGTTCAAAAAGATGAATCATTTAGCTCAAGTTTGGAGAGTTTTGATTTGAGAATGAGCAAAATAGTTTTGTTTTGGTCTTTGTTTGGAACTATATTCGTTGGTGAAATACAACAATATTGTGTCTAAAAAAGTAAGTAACTTGTTAACTGATTGTTTATTGAACTATGTATTTGCAATCGTGATACTCAACAAAACAGCTCACTTGTGATGCTTCTTATAACATATTGTAACAACTTGTAGTTGTTCTATTACCGTGGGCTGACTAGAGCTAAGCTAGACTGTTTATTTTAATATAACGGCTAGCAGGGTGCTAGCATCTATACGTCGCAACTTATTTTCGCCAGCGGGCAGAGCGAGCACTCGCGTCCCATACACCGCACGACCGTGAGTGTCTCTGTGAGCAGAGTTATTAACAAACCAGCCAACAGGAGGCAGTAGTGTCTGTTACTCTTTAATTTGGAACACAATAATTCAACTGCATAGGCAAGGCCATATCACAAGTCACTCCTCAACACATCTCTTTCCATGACGGTGACAGTCATCCTTTTTTATAACATGGCAGTAAATGAACCCAAATCAACTCCAATTAACTTAGACATGAACATGTATAACATTACTAATATGAGAACTCAACCATCTTACTTAAATAACCCATAATTGAACGCTAAACAAATACCCATAATGCACCTGGCTGCCAGTGCTGACTTTCGGGTCATTACATAGCCCCCCCCCCCAAGAGGGTTAGTGTCCCCACAACCCTATTCTCCCACAACAAAATCTAACAAATGTCCTGGCCAACGTCGAACACGCTTCGGCCTCTCTGATGTTTTACCCCCAGCGCCAGGCTCAACCCTGAGTCCGTTATTGTCCGTTGCAGCGCTGGGAGTGGATGGTGGGGAGCCTCCCTGGCCTCCACCATTCTCTTGTTCTGGGGCCAGTGGGTGGTACGGTGCCAACCGATCCTTGTGAAGCACCACCTGCCTACCCCGTCCAGGCATTCGGACCCGGAAGACCACCTCCGAAATTTGATTTAGAATCTCTCCAGGTCCCTGCCAATGATGAGTCAGTTTGGGTGACAACCCGCGCTTCCTCTGGGGGCAGAACACCCACACCCTGTCCCCTGGCTTAAGGGTAGGCCCGTGGGCCCGGATATCGTACGCCCGCTTCTGGCGGGCTCCAGCGTCCTCTAGAGCCTCCCTGGCCAGTTGATGGACTGTGCCTAGACGCTCCTTTAATCGCCGGAAGTAGTCCAGTTCTGGTCCACCAGCAATCTCCGGCTCGGGAGGCGACCCGAACACCAAGTCCACCGGCGTGCGGAGCTCCCTTCCAAACATCAGCGCTGCTGGTGTGCACTGACTTGACTCCTGCACTGCTGTCCTATATGCCCACAGGACCAGGGGCAGATGCTGGTCCCAGTCTCTCTGATGCTGACTAGTCAAGATGGCAAGTTGGGTGGCCAGGGTGCGGTTGAACCGCTCAACCAATCCATCGCTTTGAGGGTGGAGGGGAGTGGTTCTTGTTTTCCTCATTGAACAACCGACTTTCAAAGTTCCGCCCCTGGTCACTGTGAAGTTCGTCCGGTACCCCGAAACGGGCAAACATCTCATCCACTAGTCGCTGTGCTGATGTGGAAGCGCTCTGATCCGGCACCGCATATGCTTCAGGCCACTTTGTAAAATAGTCCATAGCTACCAGGACAAAGCGGTTGCCAGCCTCTGTGATGGGAAATGGTCCCAAGATATCCACTCCGATCCTCTCCATGGGTGCCCCTACTAGGTACTGCTGCAACGGTGCGTGAGAGCGTTGGCTGGGTCCCTTCTGCGCCGTGCAGACATCGCAGCAGTGAACATGTAGCTCTGCATCCTGCCGACACCCCGGCCAGTAGAACCGCTGCCGCAGCCGCCGCACTGTTTTGGAGTTTCCGAAATGGCCAGCTCCAGCTGCCCCATGAACCCAATGGAGGACTTCTGGCCGCAGAGTGTGGGGAACTAGAAGTTGGAGATGGTCAACTCCCCCCCTGGGTGCCTGCCACCGCCTGTAGATCACGTCATCGTGGAGCTCCAGGCTGCCCCACTGAGCATGAAGTGATTTGATCTCAGGTCCCTGTGAGGACACCGCTGGCCAATCCGGACGTGCTCGAGCCTCCAGCCAACCCTTCACCTTCACCAGAACTTGGTCATTCGCCTGCTGTTGTCTCAGCTGCTCGATGGTGAATGGCCCTCCGTCTCCATCACTGCCACCCGGCTCAGTGGCTGCCGACGATGGGCCCAGATCTCGTTCTTCCTGACGAGCACAATACCGACACTCATCAGCAAGGCATGGACGTCTGGAGAGGGCATCAGCGTTGACATGCTGCCGCCCTGGTCGGTGCTGAACCTCGAAGTCGTACTCTTGGAGGATCTCCAGCCACCTTGCCACCTGACCCTCTGGTTGGCGGAAGTTCAGCATCCAGGTGAGGCTAGCATGGTCGGTCCTCAGTGTGAACCTGGTGCCCAAGAGGTAGGGCCTGAAGTGACGGACTGCCAGGACCACAGCTAACAACTCCCGCCGGGTGACACAGTAGTTTCTTTCAGAACGACTGAGACTACAGCTATAATAGGCCACCACTCGCTCTCCAGTCTCCCCCTTCTGGGAGAGTACGGCACCAACCCCCACGTTACTGGCATCAGTGTCCACCAGGAAAGGTTTGTTGGGATCAGGGTAGGCCAAAACAGGAGCATCTATAAGAGCGGCTTTTAGCTGGTGGAAGGCTGCCGCACAGTCCTCGGACCACCCAAATCGCCGACCCTTATTTGTCAGCTGATGTAAGGGGCTGGCGATGGTGGCAAAGTCTCTGACATACCTTCTATAATAGGAGGCCAGGCCTAAGAAACTCCGCAACTCAGTGAGGTTGGTTGGTGGGGGCCAGTCCCTCACTGCGGCCACCTTTGTTGGGTCAGTGGCCACCCCGCTCTCACTAACAACGTGCCCCAGGAACTGCGTTTGGCGGGTGAGCAAGTTACACTTGGCCGGGTTCAACCGCAGCCCAGCATTACGGATGGCTGTCAGGACCTCCTTTAAATTGTGGACAGCGTGGTCAAAGTCTCTGGCATGGACTAACAGATCATCCAAATAGACCACACAGCGGGTACGGGGAATGTCTTTAAGGACCCGCTCCATAAGCCTCTCAAAGGTGGCTGGGGCATTACACAGCCCAAAGGGCATCACCTTAAACTGCCACAGTCCTTGCCCTATGGTAAACGCAGTTTTGGGCCGGGCCTCCGCCGCCAGCTCCACTTGCCAATACCCACTGCGCAAGTCCAAAGAGCTGAACCAACAGGATCCAGCAACATAATCCAATGCGTCATCAATGCGCGGAAGTGGGTATGAGTCCTTGCGGGTGACCGAATTTAGCCGACGAAAGTCCACGCAAGGGCGCCACCCCCCCGTTTTCTTCCGCACCATGACCATAGGTGCAGCCCAGGGACTATCTGAGGGCTCTATAATGTCATTAGCTGCCATATCTCGGATCATTTCCTCAGCAGCCTGGCGCTTGGCGAGAGGCAGTCTGTGGGGCCGCAAGCGAATGGGAGCAGCGGGGCCAGTGTCAATGTGATGCTGCACCAAAGCTGTTCTAGTACAGTCCTCCTCTCGAGCGGCAAAAATGTCCACAAAGTCTTTCAATAGGCATTGCAGCTGCTCCTGCTGCGGCACGCTCAGATGCTCACTGCTTCGTCGCCCCAACTCCTCAACAGCAGCAACAGTCTCAGGTGATGGACGGGTGAAAAGAGCGTGCGGTGATAATGACTGGGATGCACTGGTCTGAGTTGCAATACACCCCGGGAGCACCCCTTGTGTCTCTACAGATCTTGTATGGCGGCTGGGGGCTGGAGCCAGTGAACACTGGTGTCTGAGCGGTGGCTGCGGGGCGGCAGCCTCTCCATGATGGCTCCGACCCGACCGGAGTGGCACTCTCTCGTTACCTAAGCACAGTGCGGGCCCCAGCACATCGACACATGCTCCCCAGTGGGCTAACAAGTCCAAACCAACAATGCACTCATCTCTGATGTCGGCGAGCCAGAACTCATGGCTTGTCTGGCTCGTCCCCACCGATACAGACAGCAACTTTTTCCCAGGCATTACTGTCTTTTCACCCGTGACGGTGAGGAGTTCGGTATTGGTGGGGGTCCAGTCCCCTGGAAGAGGACCGGCCGTCCCTGGCAACAATCCTTTTTGTAACAAGTAAATGGTGGACCCCGTATCCACCAGGGCACTGCAGGGCTGTCCGTCAATAACACAGTCAAGGTACAATCCTCTGATAAGCCCACAGCGCCCCACAACAGGGCAGTCATTGTGGAGGGGTGCCAAAGAACGGGGTGAGGGTCCCCTCACTGCCTCACTCCAAGGTCGTTTCCCGGGGGTGATGTTGCCCGGGGCCGGGGACTCGGGGCAGGGCAGTCCCTGGCGAAGTGCCCCGGCTCTCCACAGCGGTAGCAGCGGTCTAGTCTCGACCTCCGTCGGGGGGTCACTGGTTGAACCCGGCTGACCTCCTCTTCCTGAGGCTGAACCCCGTCAAGCTCTTGTTCTGCTGCTCTCGTCAGCTGGCGCTGTAATGGAGATCAACCCGTTGTCGGCCCAGCCTGCAGCACCTCCTCAGCTCGCTCAGCCTCTCTCAGTGCCTCACTCAGGTCTTGGGGTGATGACAAACGGACATGCTGACGTAGGCGCTCAGGTGTAAGGCCCCGTAGGAAAGCGTGGAGGCTCAGCTCTTCCCTCGCTGTGGCTGGGAAGGTAGGGTAGCCTTTCCTAGTATGGACACGTATGTCAGCGGCGAATGCACCCACACTCTCTCCTTCACGTCGACGTCGGTTAGTAAGCTCTTCCCTGCTCTGCTCTGCAGAGGTTCTCTGCCCGAAGCGGCTGTTAAGGGCAGCGGTGAGGGCCTGTATATCACGCCGCTCTTCGGGTGACAGATCGCTGAGGACCTGAAGTGCAGGACCCTCCAAGGCGAGGGCCAAGTGAGTAGCAGTCTCCTCACGGGTCCATCCATCGTGGAGAGCAGCCAGATCGACCTGGGCCAGGTAGGGCTCCAGGGGCGTCAACCCGTTGTATCGTGGTAGCTTTGCGGGTGATCGTGAAAGGAGACCAGACTGGACACTAATTTGGTGCATTGGTGTGAGAGTCGGAGGTTCATTCTGCCCATGCATAGGAGAGCGATGCACAGTCCGGGGAACGCTGGCGCCATCAGGCCAGTACGGAGCCCTGTTTCTCCGCGTCGCCTCATTTGTCAGGCGCTCTAACGTGATTCGGTTCTCTCTGAGAGCACGCTCTATTTCGCCTATACTTTGCTCCATAACTGCGTCTTCTAAACGGCCTAGATCCCACTTCTGACACCAGTGTAACAACTTGTAGTTGTTCTATTACCGTGGGCTGACTAGAGCTAAGCTAGACTGTTTATTTTAATATAACGGCTAGCAGGGTGCTAGCATCTATACGTCGCAACTTATTTTCGCCAGCGGGCAGAGCGAGCACTCGCGTCCCATACACCGCACGACCGTGAGTGTCTCTGTGAGCAGAGTTATTAACAAACCAGCCAACAGGAGGCAGTAGTGTCTGTTACTCTTTAATTTGGAACACAATAATTCAACTGCATAGGCAAGGCCATATCACAAGTCACTCCTCAACACATCTCTTTCCATGACGGTGACAGTCATCCTTTTTTATAACATGGCAGTAAATGAACCCAAATCAACTCCAATTAACTTAGACATGAACATGTATAACATTACTAATATGAGAACTCAACCATCTTACTTAAATAACCCATAATTGAACGCTAAACAAATACCCATAATGCACCTGGCTGCCAGTGCTGACTTTCGGGTCATTACAATATGTTATGAATAAACTCAACAGTTGAACATTTACCTCATGTATTTTCCGTGAGTTTATGTGTGCGGTTAAGCTTGTTTTGATGTTGAATGAAACGTTAATATAATCAGAATCAGTCTCGCGTTTCGATGCTTCCTCAGTATTTTTTTTTTTTTTTTTTTTTAATCAGGCTAACTTGTCCAGTCGGGTATATAAAGATGTCTTTCACTTATTATAGTAAGGTGTCAATATGGGATAGTTGAACACATATAAACGAATGAAATTTCACATTTTGCTGTTCGTCAGTTATTTAGATAGATAGTAACGTTAGTTACTATGACAATCGTTCGCAATCGCATTGGGCTTTATTTTAAGTCAGGTAAACACTACTTTGAAATGCTCTCAATAACATTTTACTTAAAAAAAAAAATCGAACATTTGGCGTAACTATGCTATGAAAGCAATTTCCAGTTTACTGCACAGAAGTTACCAAGGCCACTAAATGTCGGGGTAGGAGGCCTGTGACATGAAATCGCTTATACATTAACTTAAATAAATATAAAAGGATATATTTAAGTAAAATTAAGTTAACTTACCAGGAATTATGAATAAAGCCTCTAATCTTCAATCGTTCTAGGGCTGCTCCAGTCGGCTGGGTTTCTGATTTGAATGATGCGCGCGCAATACCATAATGCCACACTACAGTAAGTTATTGTAAAAAGCAGGAAATACAGTGACAACACTTGCTTCTTGTAAATGAATTACAGTTGACGTGGAAATATACTGTTAACAATTGTAAAACCTTATTTGACCCATAATGCATTGCGAATTACAGCTGCATCTTGTAAAATGTTTATACAGTAAAATTCTGTAAAATTTTGCTGTAGAAACTACTGCAATTTTTTTACAGTGTAGCCAATCTGTTTATTTCTTTGACACTGGAGATTTTGTCCAGTGCTGTCATGATCTTGTCACTGCACATCCGTTTATTCACCATACAGACTTTCACACGACACAGTACACCCTGGACTTCATTTCCCATAAACCCATTCCTTGGAACTCATTATTGAACCACATCTGTTTCTTATCAGTGACACTATAGGTTGCACTCATCCACACTCATATTGCGAAGTCTTGTTTAGTTCTGTCTGGCATTTCTGAGTGGTTTCCCTGTGTTTGTTCCTTCCATGTTTGACTTTGGATTGTGTATTCGACTTTGATTATCTGCCACCTGCCACGACCTTTGCCTGGTACTGTTTCTGATTTTGGATGTCCCCTGCTTACCTGACACTGTTATCTGATCATTGCCTGTTTGACTACTCTGTTAATAAAGTACTGCACTTGGATCCAACGTCTCTGACTCTCCATTACAGAAGACTTCTGAACTTTCTACCTGCCTTATCATGGCCACAGAGGCCACCATTAACCTGTTTATGTTCTCTGTTCCAGTCCCACCTAACCAGACTTGCTCTCCTGTGCTATCTACTCTGCTGTGGTGGTCCTCTGCTCTGCCCTGGCGGGCTTCTGTCTCGTCTGCTTGGCTGTGGTGGTCCTCTGCTCCATCCTGGTGGGCTTCTGTCCCGTTTGCGGAGGCGGGACTCAACAGATGGAGGTTGGGTTTGGGGTGGGTCAGAGGCAAGTTAAATACACATAATACATATTATGTATATATAATTATTAATAAGAATGATTGTGATAACAATTAGGCTTATTCGTGTTTCTTTTTTATTTATCTTTATTATAACAAATTTTATATTACATAAAAGCAAACACTGGAGGGAGTGATAAAGTTTGAAATCGCGGGTGTGCCCCTTTTTGCCTCCACAGCGTGATTGTGCTGTTGGGATTTATTGTGCTGCGTTACGTCGTTTTGCCCATCGTGTCCGATACTGAAATCAGTGCGACATACTTTGCGAAAACCATGGGAATTGTCGATGCTGCTTCGTGATAAGAAGGTGGGGTGAGCTCGAGGCCATGGGGAAGCAGATTCGCGACCTGGAGGAGAGGCAGGCCCAGCTGAGAGAGCGGAGAGCCGCGCTGGAATCATCCCGGGCTGATGCTCACGAGTCCGGGGTAAGTATACAGCGTGCTGTTAACAGTCCAACCACGTCTACTCCGTGTGTTTCTCTGCACAGGCCCGGTGCACCCAGGACGCAATCTTCCCAGATGTCCTTCACTGCGACGCCGGGACACCACGGACCCTGGGTGCATCCACAGCAGAGGACGCGAGCCGGGCCCCGGGCGACGACTTCTCCCCCTCCTGCCTTCGAGATCTCCATCCGGAACCGCTACGCTCCCCTCCGCGAGACAGGACGCGACGCTGTGATCATCGGAGATTCCATCGTCTGACACATAAGTGCTACGTTAGCCGAAGGTAAAGTGCACACCCATTGTTTGCCTGGTGCTTGTGTTCTCGATGTTTCTGCGCAGATACCCGCGATCATGAAGGCCGACGAGAGCCCCAGAGCAAAATGTCACCGGGCCCACTCATCGTTTTAATCATACACTAGATTTAATTATATCTCATGGAATCGATCTTACTGCTATAGATATTGTACCTCAAAGTGATGATATTACAGACCATTTCCTTGTATCGTGCATGCTGCGTGTAACTGATATTAACTATATCTCTCAGCGTTACCGTCTGGGCAGAACTATTGTTCCAGCCACCAAAGAAAGATTCGCAAATAACCTGCCTGATCTATCTCAACTGCTATTTGTACCCAAAAATACACATGAATTAGACAAAATGACTGACAACATGGGCACTATTTTCTCTAATACATTAGAAACTGTTGCCCCCATCAAATTGAAAAAAGTTAGAGAAAAACGTACTGTACCATGGTATAACAGTAATACTCACTCTCTCAAGAAAGAAACTCATAGTCTTGAACGCAAATGGAGAAAAACTAACTTGGAAGTTTTTAGAATTGCATGGAAAAACAGTATGTCCAGCTATAGACAGGTTTTAAAAACTGATAGGGCAGAGCATATACACAAACTCATTGAAAACAACCAAAACAATCCAAGGTTTTTATTTAGCACAGTGGCTAAGTTAACAAATTACCAGACGCCACCTGATTTAAATATTCCACCAACGTTAAATAGTAATGACTTTATGAATTTCTTCACTGACAAAATAGATAACATTAGAAATACAATAGCGAATGTAGATTCTACAGCGTCTAACACTTCAGTTTCATCCATCGCACCCAAAGATAAACTGCAGTGCATTACAACCATAGGACAGGAAGAGCTAAATAAACTTATCACTGCACTGAAAAAAGTAATAAGTAAATTTACTTAATTTTTATTTGCCAAGTTTTTGCACAAGCATTTTTCAAGTAAATTTAACACATTTGGAAATTAAGTAAATCTACTTAACTAAGTTAAGTAAAAAAAATAAAATAATAATAAGTAAATTTTATCGAGTAAAATTGTATTAAATAATATTAAATTAATGCATTTAGCAGACACTTTTATCCAAAGCAACTTACAGTGCATTCAGGCTAACAATTTTCACCTATCATGTGTTCCCGGGGAATCGAACCCCAAACCTTACACTTGCTAATGCAATGTTCTACCACTGAGCTACAGGAACACTTCAAGATTCTGTGAAAAATAAGTGAAAATTTCACTTACTTACTTTTTTATTTTGGAAAAGTTTTTACACTAACAAATAACCCGAAACAGTTATTCTAGAAATTTCTAAATGTAAAATATATTTTTTTTCAAAACAGTTTTATCAAATGAGGGTAAATAAGTCTCTCACTTCTGTCCCTTTAAACCTGTTTACAGCAAAGACAGCACGAAGGACTGGATGCACATGATAAATATTCTGCAATTAAGAAAACAGACAAAAGAAATAGCACTGTAAAACCCGATAAGTAAACGTTGCTCAAACCGTTTGAGTAAACCGATTCCCTTGATTTAAACCATGTAAGTTTTAAAACTTTGCATCAGTGTTAATTTTGACACGAAATTTTAATTTAGTTTTAGTCTTAGTCTTTTGACTATAATTCTTTTTAGTTTTAGTCAAGTTTTAGTCATCTGATTTGTTTTAATTTTAGTCTTATTTTAGTCGACTAAAATTGCTTGGTATTTTAGTCGACTAAAATAAGACTAAAATCAATAACAGATTTACTAGACAATTTTTTACAGCTGGTATAGGAAACAACTTAACCAAAATATATAAAACACAAATTCAACTTTATTTCAACACAACTGTGTCTTTATTTCGATTCAAAAGCTTTTATGCAGCAACAAACACTGTCATGATAATGTAAACAATAACTAGCTGCCAATTGACCATCAATAAAAGAAACATAAAGTTAGGTCCAGGACCTTAAAGCTTACAGCTGAGCTGAACAATAAGTGCATACGTTTAAAGTAAATATTTAATAAGTTGGCAGCTAAGTGGATATAAAAAAGTAACAAGATTTTATAAGGTATTCATTTGTCTAGCAATATTGTATGTTTTAAATACTACAATATTGCTAGATTTGTATGTATAATGATAGGATGTGAACATTCATGTTTCACATGACGAATATAGAAATATTTGTGATATTGTCAACAAGTAGAACATTATAAAATATACTAAACATTAGTATTAATCTCAAGATTAATCTCAAGAATAATTAAACTCTCAACTAACTTGAAGAAGGGGCTATTTTACAGTACTTTTCATTCAGTTCGTAATATTTAATGCTACAACATCTACGCACTGCAGTCTTCCAATTTTGCTTAGCCCAATAAACAAAAGAACATCGTTGTGAAATTACATTTGAGAAAATGTCCGGGTGGCTCGTCTGTAAATGTCTTTTCAAATTGGTGGTGTTCTTGCCAAGAATGAGCGCTCCGCGTGCTTTACACTTTGTTTTGTTTTGATCGTCGTCAAACGTGAAGTGAGCTGTGGACATTTTGTCGCTCTTTTAGACATCACCTCTTCGAATGCCGTCTTCCCGGGAGCTCATTTAAAAACTGAAAACCTTCGCTTCACATCTCAATAAGTCAGGTTCGGATTGGTTCTCTTCTCTCATGCAGTCTCACCTGTTCCGTTTTGCCGGTTCTTTTGTTCATTCCTCGCATCTCTCCCGTCTGCTGATTTGATTTTCGTCACAGTCTATTTTCGTCTCGTCCTTTATTCGTTGACGATAATGTCAATCAATTTAGTCATAGTTTTAGTCTCCATCAGTGCCTTCTATTTTAGTTTTCGTTTCGTTTTCGTCCACAAAAATATATTCGTGACGAAAATAATGACGAAAATATTTAGTCAACGAAATTAACACTGCTTTGCATTCAAGTAATTAAGTGATTAACTAAGTGCTGATTGAGAATTAGTGATGAACAGCTGCTGTTAACAAACAGAATCACTGAAGAAAAGAGAAACACAAGAACTACTACAACTGACTTCAGACACAGACTTAGATGAAATCATCTGAAATAAAATACATGAAATCTCTCAAGATCTGATTAAACAACCCCACAAACAGCATCAGCAGCTCCACTTATTAATAACCAGACTGACTTTATTTCTGTCAGACGTCTACAGAAGATCTTATTGAGAATGAACTAAGGTTTAGATGTTGATTTATTGTTTCATTTGAAGTAACCATGTTAGAGATCAGTGTTTGCTTTAGTTGTGCTCTTTACCCTTGATTTCTGTCTTAGTCTTTTCTCTGGCTGTTATAACCGTGTGTTTCTAAAACATATTTGTTGTAACTCGATAGCCCAGAAGAAATGCCATCAGGTGTTAACCTGTACCTAGGTGTAGGTTGTTATACTTTATATTGGTGATGATAATCATCAATTATTGAACTGTATGGAGTCTAATGAAGTAGGTCTTGTGTAATTAGTAGAAGTGACTCTAGTAAAAGTGACATTAAGAGCCAGTGGTTCTGTGATAATCAGTTAATATAAAAATGACTTTCTAAACATTTTGTACACATACATTTTTTCTTCTATGCCAGTAATTGATCAAACACAGACATCAATAATCAGAATATTAACCTCTACAATGGTGAGGAAAAAACATGCTGCAATGCATTCTGGGTACTATTGTAATACAAAACTCATCCATGGCTCCCAGCATGCTCTGCAGCATTTTTTTATGGTCACCATTGTTGAGGTTCATATTCTGATTATTGATGTCTGTGTGTGACTATTTAACACCGTAGAAGACCACACTGATTGAAAAGTTATTCAGATTAACTGATTATCACAGAACCACTTGCTCTTAGAATCACTTTTATGATAATCAATCAAATTACACAACACCTATTTCATCAGAGATTAGACTCTGTACAGTTCAACAATTGATGATTATCATCACTGACACAAAGTGTAACAATCCACACCTAGGTACAGGTTAACACCTGACGGCATTTTCTCTGGGCTTTTGAGTTACAACAAATGTTTTATAAACACACTGTTGTAACAGCCAGAGAAAAGACTAAGACAGAAATCAAGGGTCAAGATCCCAACTAAAGCAAACACTGATCTCTAACATGGTTACTTCAAATGAAACAATAGATCAACATCTAAACCTTAGTTCATTCTCAATAAGATCTTCTGTAGACGTCTGACAGAAATAAAGTCAGTCTGGTTATTAATAAGAGGAGCTGCTGATGCTGTTTGTGGGGTTGTTTAATCAGATTTGAGAGATTTCATGTATTTTATTTCAGTTGATTTCATCTAAGTCTGTGTCTGAAGTCAGTTGTAGTAGTTCTTGTGTTTCTCTTTTCTTCAGTGATTCTGTTTGTTAGCAGCAGCTGTTCATCACTAATTCTCAATCAGCACTTAGTTAATCACTTAATTACTTAAACACAAAGTTTTTAAAACTTACATGGTTTAAATCAAGGCAATCTGTTTACTCAAACGGTTTGAGTTAAGTTTACTTATCGGGATTTACAGTGCTATTTCTTTTGTCTGTTTTCTTAATTGCAGAATATGTATCATGTGCATCCAGTCCTTCGTGCTGTCTTTGCTGTAAACTGGTTTAAAGGGACAGAAATGAGAGACTTATTTACCCTCATTTGATAAAACAGTTAAAAAAAAAAAAAAAAAAATTTACATTTAGGAATTTCTAGAATATCTGTTTCGGGTTTTTTGTTAGTGTAAAAACTTTTCAAAAATAAAAAAGTAAGTAAGTGAAATTTTCACTTATTTTTCACGAGATCTTGAAGTGTTCCTGTGGCTCAGTGGTAGAACATTGCATTAACAAGTGCAAGTTTGGGGGTTCGATTCCCTGGGAACACATGATAGGTGAAAATTGTTAGCCTGAATGCACTGTAAGTTGCTTTGGATAAAAGTGTCTGCTAAATGCATTAATTTAATATTATTTAATTAAATTTTACTCAATAAAATGTACTTATTATTATTATTTTTCTTTTACTTAACTTAGTTAAGTAGATTTACTTAATTTCCAAATGTGTTAAATTTACTTGAAAAATGCTTGTGCAAAAACTTGCCAAATAAAAATTAAGTAAATTTACTTATTACTTTTTTCAGTGTGTATCTAAACCAACAACATGTTTATTAGATCCTGTACCCACTAAATTACTGAAAGAGTTGTTACCTGTAACAATATTATTATTATTTTCTCGTTGTTATCTTTAGGTCACGTCCCAAAACCATTCCAGCTGGCGGTTATCAAGCCTCTTATTAAGAAACCAAAACTAGATCCTAGTGTACTGGCAAATTATAGGCCTATTTCAAATCTTTCATTTATGTCAAAAATATTAGAAAAAGTTGTGTCTGCTCAATTGAGCACCTTCCTGCATAAAAATGATCTGTATGAAGCATTTCAGTCAGGTTTCAGGCCCCACCATAGCACAGAAACTGCACTTGTTAAAATTACAAATGACCTGCTCCTTGCGTCAGATCAAGGCTGCATCTCATTTCTAGTCTTACTTGATCTTAGTGCTGCGTTCGACACCATAGATCATGACATACTCATAGATCGATTACAAAACTATACAGGTATTCAAGGGCAGGCTCTAAGATTGTTTAGATCCTACCTGTCCGATCGCTACCATTTTGTTTACTTAAATGGTAGGGGTGCTCCGATCACGATCGGCCGATCGTTAATGCGCATCTCGTCAGTAAAGACGGTTTTCTAATCAGCGGTTAATTCAATCAGGTGCGTGATTTCACATAGAAGATGCGCCAAAAAACGCTGAAAATGAAGTGGATTTGCGCATCTTCTCTATAAACAACGGCTCTGTGTAGTAACAGCTGCTCTATGTGAAATCAGGCACCTGATGGAATTAACCGCTGATTAGAAAACCGGCTTAACTGACGAGATGCGCATAACGATCGGCCGATCGTGATCGGAGCACCCCTATTAAATGGGGTGTCATCTCATTTATCATCAGTAAAATATGGAGTGCCACAAGGATCCGTCCTAGGTCCCCTTCTATTTTCAATACACATGTTGTCCCTTGGTAATATTGTTAGAAAATACAGAATTAGCTTCCACAGTTATGCTGATGATACTCAGCTATATATATCTCAACGAGACCAGATGAAACTTCTCAATTATCTAAGCTAACAGTGTGTTAAGAATGTAAAAGATTAGATGACAAATAATTTTCTCCAATTAAATTCGGATAAGACAAAAGCTTCGGATATTAATTATTGGACCAAAAAACACTACACAGAATCTTGTAGATTATAATTTGCAACTAAACGGATGTACTGTTACTTCCTCTACAGTCAGAAATCTGGATGTCATATTAGACACGTTTTTTTTTTTTTTTTTCAAAATCATATTTCCAATGTTACAAAAACTGCATTCTTCCATCTTAGAAACATTGCCAAGCTACGAAACATGTTATCTGTTTCTGATGCAGAGAAGCTAGTTCATGCATTCATGACCTCTAGACTGGACTATTGTAATGCAATTCTAGGTGGTTGTCCTGCTTCGTCAATAAACAAGCTACAGGTAGTCCAAAATACAGCAGCTAGAGTCCTTACCAGGTCAAGAAAATATGATCATATTACCCCAATTTTACAGTCTCTGCACTGGCTACCTATTAAGTTTCGTATCAGTTACAAATTATCATTACTTGCCTATAAGGCCCTAAATGGTTTAGCTCCTGTGTACCTAACTAGCCTTCTACCACGTTACAATCCATTACGCACCCTAAGGTCACAAAACAGATGATCAAAACCCTCATCAGATGTTGCTAACCCTGAATCAACAAACAGAACTAACAATTATTGCTACATGTGTGACTGCATCATATAACAATTATTAATTAATAATATTAATAATGTTCATCGTCTAGCTGACTACGTCTTGTATTAATTTTTTCTAAAAATCCTGTCAAACGTGCACAAACTGACGGTCACTTCCATAATATTGTATAAACATTATTTTCTGTAAAGTTGCTTTGTAACGATTCGTATTGTAAAAAGCGCTATACAAATAAACTTGAATTGAATAAATTCCTCCGACCAGCTCTCTAATGCCATTTTTAGTGACGCTTGATTCAAATCCCCCCGTCTACCTGCACAGATATCAACTGCGCAACAGAGCTGTAGGTTGCCAAGTTGAGGTCACAAATGGGTCAAAATTGTAATCCATTGTAAATGTATCTATTGTGTGAGTAGGATGCATTTCATACAAGATCTGGCAACTGGACAACCTTGCAATAATGTATTGATGTGATTATTCCTATTACGAGGTAGGGCCATAAAAATTACGGGAGTTTCCCGGGAGAAATAACAAAATGAGAAGTGGGCGGGAGATGGGTGTGAAATACGGGACACTCCTGGGAAAAACGTGCCATCTGCTCCACCCTGGTGGGTTCCAGCTCCACCTGCTCTGCCCCGGTGGGCTCCAGCTCTGCCCCGTGGGCTCCTGTTATTCTACCCCATATTATTGTTAAAATGTATGGTGCTTTCTGTGAAATGATTTAAAGGATGACAGCCAGAATCACAAATGATCCAAGTCTGTTGAAGGTATGGTAGAGTTAAAGTGATTATCTGACAATATCTGTAAATTGCTTGGGTCTGTTCATATTAGACACAACAGGACTATATGTAAACTCTCATGCCATACGCAATTGTTAAATGACAAGATGCGCATGTGTCCATCTCGCGAATGTACAGTTTTCTGCCATCTAAACACATTAGCCGCTTTTCCTCTGTCCAGTGCAAGCTGGGCGGAGCTAATAGCCTCGGACCTCGATCACAATATTATATCCTCGCGGCACTCCTGTAAAACCCACCTTTACTGGACTACGTCACACAATACTAAGTTCCACCAGCAAGAGGGAGATTATTAAAAATGCATTACTCCCAACACTGGTCAGCATGTCTATATGTATGTAGTGTTCCTTCCATAACCACAAACATTTTTGCTGCTTGTAAACCGCATCCTCTGTTGTCAACAGCTCACATTGGTTATAAAAAAAAAAAAATTGCTAATTATAATAAATGCAATAACTGAATTAGTATTTTTTAACAATGTGCATGTTTGTGTTCTTTTGTAAGGAAGATACAAAATTAAATGCAATGAAAAATGACGTAGGTCTAATTTATTGGCTTTTTTTGCACTCTTTGCACTTTTTTGTGAAAAGACAAGTTTGATGCAAGTAAAAATTAAGAAAATAAAGTCTGTCATTTAATTGTGCAAAATACAATACATTTGGGAAATTCAATCGCTGCACACACACATTGCTATGACATATGGTTATTAAATAGACAATTAAACCTTACAATGACATCCCAATGAACAAAACATGATACAGTTGGCGTAAGAATTTTTATTGACCACCAGATAGTGGGGTAGAGCGTTGTGTCAAAAGCTTCGAAGCATCAACGCAATTTGTTGTAAAAGCCTCGCTGCTTCAAAATCCTCGTTCGGCACATCCCTACCGGAAGGAACACGGAGCAGAGGATAAGAGTCTTTATTAATCCAACACAGGGGTAAATCCAACATGGAGAACAGGAGGAAGACACACGTTTGCCTACTTGACTGGTAGACCCGGCAAAAGTGAACTGAAAGGACTAGGGCAGTGCTTCCCAAACCTGTCCTGGAGGACCCCCTGCCCTGCACATTTTGTATGTCTCCCTAATCAGACAGCCAGTTTAGTTCTTGCGGTCTCTACTAATGAGCTGATGAGTGGAATCAGGTCTGTTAGATAAAGGAGACATACAAAGGGTGCAGGGCAGAGGGGTCCTCCAGGACAGGTTTGTGAAGCACTGGACTAGGGTATTTAAAGGCAGCATAATGGGGAAAACACAGGTGTATGGAATGACTAAATTAACGGGAACATGGAACACAAGCATAAGAAACTATAGACACACCTGGAATCAAATTAACAAACCACGGGAGACAGACCCTGCATCTCAATGTGCCAACTTATACTACACCCTTAAAGTATGTAAGTGAAAGTCGTGACATTTGTCAAGTATGGTGACCCATACTCGAAATTGGTGCACTGCATTTAACCCATCCAAGTGCACAAACACACAGCAGTGAGAAGTGAACACATCGTGAACACACACCCGGAGCAGTGGGCAGCTATCCAGCTTCCAGGGAGCAAGTTTTGTTAATTTGTTAATTTAAAATGTTAATTTGATCATGTGAATATGTAATACCTCATGTTCTCGTGGCATTGAAGTATATATATACTGCTTTATTGATTCAATGCCACGAGAACATGAGGTATTACATATTCACATGAGCAAATTAACATTAGCTGCCAGAGAGAGAGAGAGAGAGAGAGAGAGAGAGAGAGAAAGACAGAAAATTACATACATTTCAATGATTTCAGAGCATTACATGTTTTCAGTTCTTTTTTGTTTTCTGTTTGTTTCAAGAGATTTACATATAATTTAAAGTCATTTATAAAATGTGCAAAATGTCGTTTACATTGAGCCCACTTTTTCTTATGTATATGGAATTTTCCTATCAAAATAAACAACTGTATAATATGTTGTTCTTTACAATTCAAATTTTCATTTTCTGTATAAAAAATTACATCAAATATACAAATTTCTATCATACATTCCATTTTTCTGTTAATATAGAATTC
Organism: Carassius auratus; assembly: GCF_003368295.1. Taxonomy (NCBI): domain Eukaryota; kingdom Metazoa; phylum Chordata; class Actinopteri; order Cypriniformes; family Cyprinidae; genus Carassius; species Carassius auratus. The sequence goes on along the minus strand of NW_020525967.1, from coordinate 130,080 downwards.
CAAAGCTTTCCAAAATAATCTTGCAATGAAAAAAATATGTAAAATAGTTTATTTTTCTTGACCACGAAATTTACAGTTATATGAAATATTAAGCTTAAATCTTTCCAAAACATGCTTAGCAGAATAAATTCTATGCAGTATTTTGTAAGACACTTCCTTAAATTTGTAATTGATTCAAAACTTATTTGGCAGTTTCCATGCTTTAACCCAAGAGATATTACCAAATAAATTAGACCAAAAAAATCTTGCTGCAGGTAAGGAGAACAAAGAGCATACCTTATAATCTTATTGCTTGTGTAGTAGAAGAGTAGGCAAGCTTTGGGACATAATATCACGTCACACAATTTCGTCTTTAATAGACCGCACCCTGTCACTGTAAACTGGCCTGTCAATCATCTCGTCACAGTTACTATCCTCCACATTTCATTTAACTTCCTACCGTACTGGAGAGAAAAGAAGTAGGCTAGCTCGTTGATCTGCAGTAGCGGGTCTTTCATGCGGAGAACTCTGCTCATATCTTCTGCATGATGATGCATTTAAAAGTTAACGACCAAATGGATGTTTATAAAAGTTCACATTGCTGTTGCAGATGAAATTTAACATGGACAACAATAAATAAATATTTTAGGTTAAAGGTTGATTATTAGTAACTCAAACCCCTTTTTGTAAATCTCTCTAAACCTAACCGTCGATCGCGCACATCCGCCACGTTTTTGTATTTTTTTTAGCGCGTTTTATTCGTGTTTGTAGTTCTGGACCAATCGCAATGGATTGTGGGCAATTTTAGCCATTAGAGTCTATGTGCATGGATCCACACTTGAAAAAAATCGACCTGAAATAGTAGACCATCCGGGAACTTTTGGCATGCTCTTTTCAACATACTATGCTTTGGGACCTTTTATACAGTCTATGTTTGGGACACACTTATTCTAATCTCACATACTATGTAGGATGGATAGTATGAACATTGGGATGCAGGGAGTAACTGGGTCACAAGGGCTAAAACACACAGACAGGTCCATAATCCTGACACACAGATGTTTTATCACATGAAAAAGTTTATTTTTTTCTTACAGAATTGTATTTTGTATGGGTTCAACTTTAAGTCACTTCAATAACAATTTGTGTCTTATACCAAAAACAAAAACTGCATTATATATATATATATATATATATATATATATATATATATATATATATATATATATATATATATATATATGTAAAGCATGTATTTCTAAATAAAACATCTACAGCTCTTAGTGATTTATGTCAGGGTAAAAAAAAATCTGGTATGTGATAGTCAAAAGACAAAAAAGGAAAGATAGATTATTAAAACTCACTCCATTCTGTTTCATGTAAGCTGCAAAAATACTTGAGGCAATGAAGTGTCAGCATTTATAATTTATAATTCAAATTATTCAATATTTGTCATTGATTAAATATATTATTTAATTTTTATTCAATAAATATTTACTGTTCTAATAAATCCCTATCTGAATCTCTCTTCAAAAACTGTTCATTCATACAAAAACATCTCCCTCATCTCAGTTAATAATAAAAAAAAAAAAAACCTTGCTAGTGACATATTTAGCAGCCCATAAATTATTACATTTATTCACCAATTCAAGTACAAAATCGTAACACTATAGTTGCTAACTCAGTGAAGATGATAATATTTGGACCAACATACAACTTAAAAAAAAAGGAATAAAAAAATTACTTTTAAAAATGGGTTGTCACATTTTTATGATGTAAACTGTAATGTTTTTTCGAGGTTAGCACCAGAGTAACAATATTCAACACAGCCACACATGTATGCGTCCAGTTACAGGTGTGAAACACAGTTGTTCTCTCAGGAAAGTATTCAATTAATTTTAAAACAAATCAATGAATTTGAAAATCTTGTAATGCTAGTTTGATACTTTAGTAGCTGGTGAACAAATAAAAAGGTATGCTGCTCATATTGAATAACAGTATTTCTTGAAAGTTTAAAAAGCCCTGGAAACATATGTACACACTGGAAACATATGTAATAGTCTTACAGCACCTTCACTACAAGCAGTGCAAACTCAATCCAGTGCCTGAATGTTGTTTGATTGACAGCTGCATTTTTCTATGTCAGCTCGATAAATAAATCTCTACAACTGAACTTGGCATCTTAACATCAACCTGATGTCTCACTGGTATTCATATTTCCATCACGGGACGGCTCAGTAGCAGCAGGCTCCGATCCATTGTCAGTAAGATCAACAGAGGTGTACGTAACAATCACCTGTAAAAAAAATAATACAAAAATAGATTCATATGTTCAAAGGAAATTAACAAGATTGAAGTTTAAGTTACACAATATAAAAGTACAAGAGACCTGGATTTTTCTTTTTCATAAACCATTAACAAAAAGGCCTTGTATGTAGGATGTTTCTGTTAATGAATCTTCAGAGTGATCAACTGCAACAGTGTCATCTACTGTACTACAGCAATACACAGTTTGGCGCTGTCTCACCTGTGAAGATCTGCTTCCGTGGTGGTGATAAAGCACCAATCAAACAAAGGAGATGAACAAAAATATACTTTATTGAGAAAAATGATGAAACAAAAAGTGGCAACAGTATGTGAATCTTTGCTTTCAGTATCTGGTCTGACCCCCTTTTGCAACAGTAACTGCGGGTAATGGATCTTGTAACTGCTGATCTGTCCTGCACAACGGTTTGTAGGAATTTAAGCCCATTCCTCAGTACAGAACCACTACAACTCTGTGATGTTGCCAGGTTTCCTCATATGAACTGCTTGCTGCAGGTCCTTCCACAACATTTCAATTGGATTAAGGGCCGGAATTTGACCATTCCAAAACATTAATTTTGTTCTTTAACCATCCTTTGGTAAAATTACTTGTGTGCTTGGGGTCATTGTCTTGCTGCATGAGCCACTTTGACCTGACATTTGCCTTGTATAATTCAGAATTCATTGTTCCATCAATGATGGCAAGCTGTCCTGGACCAGATGCAGCAAAACAGAGCCAAACCATGATACTAACACCATGTCTCACAGATTGGATATGGTTTTTATGCTAGAATGCAGTGTTTTATTTCTTCAAACGTAACGCTGCTTATTTAAACCAAAATGTTCTATTTTGGTCTCATCCATCCACAAAACAGTTCTCCAGTATTCCTCTGGCTTGTCCACATGATCTTTAGCAAACTGCAGTTGGGCAGCAATGTTCTTTTTGGAGACTCAGACATGGACGCCATGGTTGCTCAGTGTTCTCCTGATGGTGGACTCGTGAACATTAACATTAGCCAATGTGAGAAAGGCCTTTAGTTGCTTAGAAGTTAGCCTGCAGTCCTATGGAACCTAGTGGACTTTTACAGATCTTGCTTCTAGAATGTTCTTTGTTGGTGGAGCACTCCTGGTACACAGTCTGTCTGACTGTGGATTTGTGGAGTCCAAACTGTTTAAAAAATGCTTTGAAACCTTTTCTAGTCTGATGAACAACACCAACTCTTTTTCTGAGGTCCTCCGAGATCTCATTTGTTTGCGCCATGATATACTTCCGCAAACATGATCAAATTTTGATAGATCCCTGTTCCTTAAATAAAACGGCATGCACTGACACCTGATAGTCATCTCAATGATTAAAAACACCTCTGAACATGGACTTTTATTTCAACCTCAAATTAACATCCTAGAGATTCACATACTTTTGCCACTCACAGATATGTAATATTGGATAATTTTCCTGAATAAATAAATGACAATGTATATATTTTCATCTCATTTGTTTGATTGGGTTCTCTTCGTCAACTTTCAGGACTTGTTGTTATATTTATGCAGAAATAGGCCACGTTCACACAGCAGTAGAATACGATTGCCAGTCCTGTATTTCAGTCCTTAATACGGTTACCGAACTCACACCTGTAAATTTTCAGGACTCACAACCGCATTCTCGGAACACACGCGCTGTGTGAACGGAACAGAACTGGATAACTATATTTGTCTGTCATGTCGTACAGCGCAAGAGAGAGCCACTCTGTCACACAAACGCGCGTCTACCATGTGTCACATGTTTTCGGTAACCTACCGTGAAGGAGAAATGAGCTGTGTGTCACCTGAAAGTTTTAGAACCCGTCAGTTTTCCACCGGAGCCACTACTGTCAGTTTTGTTGTCTGTGTGCGATTCAAATGCTCCAGGGAGAGTGCTGCTCTCCCCCCAAATATAAAAGCTGCTGGTTAATGAAAATTTGACAAAAGAACTCGTGGCTCGATTGGACTCTTGTCATGTCAGAGATAAAACTTTATTGTATTATGGATGTTGCCATCTTTGGGCACTTTTTACTTTGGGCACTGTTGCTATGGTACCTGGTAAGGAATACTGGCTTGACTCTAGTTGCATGTTCTTACAGACAGTATTCCTGTAAACTGATGTTTGAGTGTGAACGCTACATTTCTAGACTCATGTGCATAAATGTGGTGCAAGCGCGTGCATGCACACAGAGACGCTTTTCCGACGGTGCACGAACACGGAGATAATACGTCTTTTGCATCTCCTCATATTTGAATGGACACATACACACATAATTGTCAATAGTACCCATCTCGACGATCATTCTCATAAACGCAGTCAGTTATGTCTTAAATGAATGTAAACAGTTGAGAAAGAAATCGGATGTGTATCATTATACTGGAACTATGCGGTCGGATTTAAAGGGAGAGCAGCCTATAAATACGTGCTGCAGTATATGTCACTAATGTTAATCAAACAACAAAACAGCTATAAGAAAGATTAATATAAATTTAATTCATACAGTGGACACTTTGCAGTGTTATTTTACACTTAGTTGTTACATTTCTGTACTTGAATACTGAATACTACCGTTTATTTTATCTATGCTTGTAAACTGGATTTCTTTTTTTTTTTACTTTTCTTTTTTTTACTGATTGTTCACTTGCCTTTAACCATGTTTGAATTTTCTCAGGCTATAGTTTTTGCTGTAGAAAAAAAAGTACTTAAAGTTTATGGTAAGCAAAGTTACAATGATATAAAATTAGTGTCATTAATTTTGTTTTTGTTTGTATGTTCACACTGATGTTTAAGTGACATTTTCTGATTTTTGACATTACTTTTTATAATTGCTGGTCACTTTCAGAAGTTATAGTAATACTTTTCTAAGAAAGACTGTGATTTTTTTTATTTTTTTTATATATTTTAAAATATAACTGAAATTTATTCTACACACTTTAAGCAATATCGTATCGCATATCGAATATCACATTTTTTAAAGGTTTTCTACAATATCGCACAGCCCTACTAATAACAATGTACAACACGTCACTAATATGAAAATGTATCTATACCACTGCTCCTGATGTTACATTAGCCCCTTTCACAGTGCAATTCCGGAAAATAATGAGAATTATTATATTGAGATTCCGGAAAGTAATGAGTTCCGGCATTTGTACCCGGGTCGCTAGATTTTGCCCCTTTCACATTGGCAGTGATTACCCGGAATATGTGCGTGTGTTCACACACAACCCGTAAAGGTCCCGTAATGATACTTGACTTCAGGATGTGACGTGTAATAATGTACAAGTCGAAAACGCTAGGCATGAAAACGTGTCACTTAAGCTGGTGAATGAGCTCAGTTTCAGTCCGGATATTGAGAAGCTAACTGACCTCTGCTTCATTAAAGTTTGCACATATTTTTTTCCTCATGAACGTTGATCTGCCTTCAAAACACCCGGCAATGTTACTTGGTCCCCAACCCGGGATCAATCCCGGAATCAATCCTGCGACGTGTTTGCGTTCACACAGAAGACGACCCAGCAATTTTCCGGCAATTTTCTGGAACCAACGTGCAGTGTGAAAGGGGATATTGAAACAGTACCAGAGCACTGAGAATCTGTTGTAAATTTACAGTTTTTTGCAGATTGAGTTCACACAGTATCTCACCTGATCACTGCACTGAGTCCTTGTTCCTGATCCTGTAATTCAAAAAAACACACATTACTTTGGTTAACTACAGTAAAACCACAAATTTCACATCTGTAAAGATTATTTTCAAACAATTAAAAAAAACATCTGTATGTAATACTTACTACATTGCCCTGCTTGAGGACACTTGAGATAGTAAATCACACCAGCAGCAGCGATCACTATCAGCAGAACAACACTAACACATATCCCTGCTACAGCAGCTGAAGACAGACCTGAATCAGGAACCGATGAAGACAGACACTCATTATTACTAGTAGTGGTGGGCGATATGACCAAAATCTTATATCACGATATTAGAAATTTTATATCACGATAACGATATATATCTTGATATAGCTATTTTTTCTTTTAATAAGGTTTTTTATGATATTAAGATTTGATACCATAGAATTTTCATAATCCTTGTCACCAATGTCAATATCAAACTAATACAAGAAAATAATAATAATAATAATAATAAAAACTCAAGCTCACTGGAGATACATAAAAAGTCATTGATGAATTAAGAACAAGAAACTAAGAATATAATTACAAGCAATAAGACAAATACTACAATAAATAAGAAATACATTGTGTAAATGAATTAGTTTTCACTGTGTAAGAGATATATATATATATATATATATATATATATATATATATTTTTTTTTTTTTTTTTTTTTTTTTTTTTTTTTTTCAATATCAGTGTTGGGAGTAACGCGTTACAAAAGTAATACATTGCAGTAACAAATTATTTTTTGCTGTAATGCAGTAGTGTAAGGCATTACTAATCAATTGTCAGTAATATTTTACTCTGTATATGTTCAGTAAAGCTGAAAAAAACAGCAAGATGATCAAAAATGCCTCAAGTAAGTTCTATTTCCTGTTCGTGGTCAGTCAATAGCCGCGTGTGGTGTCCAAGTTTGGAAATAAAGACTAAACGACAACTTCTGATATGTTAGCGATATATTATTTCATTCATCTCCCTCTCGCTGGTGGAACTTTGAATTGTGTGACGTCGTCCAGTGAAGGGGTGTTTAGGCCGGGTGGCTACTGGCCCAACAGTGGAAACGCGCCATGATTTTGGCTTGTCCGAGGCTAGCTCTGCCCGGCTCGCTGTTAGCCCCGGGTCGCACTGGCCAGAGGAAAAGCGGCTAATGGGTGAAGATGGCAGAAGACTGTATATGCGCGAGATAGAAGTATGCGCATCCTGTCATTTTACAGTTGCATATGGCATTAGTGTTTACATATAGTCCTGTTGTGTTTAATATGAACAGACCCAAGCTATTCACAGATATTGTCAGATGATTACTTTACCTCTACCATACTTTCAACAGACTTGGATCATTTGTGATTCTGACTGTCATCCTTTCTTGTATTGTCTAGAGCCTTCATAAGCTATACTGTTAGTACCCTGGATAGCCCACATCACCCTCTACTGGATGTTAAATGCTCTGCAGTACATTTTGTCATTTTAGAATGAAGGGTTAGCTCACCCAAAAATGAAAATTAGCCTTTGTTTTATTCACCCTCGAGGCATCCTAGGTGTATATGGCTTTCTTCTTTCAGAGGAATCCAGTCAGAGATATATTAAAAATTGTCCTGGCTATTCCAAGTTCTATCATTGCAGTCAGCGGGTGTTGCAGTTGAACAGTCCACAAGTCGTCAAATAAAGCATGCACATCCTTAATAAAACGTGCTTATGCGTGTTTATGCAATCGTTCAAAGCCAATAAAGTGGCAAAAATGCTCACAAGCTCTATTAGCAGCTGATTATGCACTCCTCTCACACAGAAAGAGAGACAGCGCACATATAGTTCTGTTTTTGTGTTTCAACGACCAAAAATAAGTTGTTTTAAACTGCTGTGCTTAAAAACGCATGCAAACATTACGTTTTCGTGAGCGCGCACATGCTGTTATTCACGCATTTGCCTGCATCCCCATGTTATGCATGTAAGACTGCCGTAATTCAAAGTATTAAAAAGTATTGCCGTAAACAATGTATTTTGCGGCACCACGAAATAAACGATAGACCATAATATGAATCGATAGACTTTTAATTTTGTCCATACAAGTTATATCGTCATATCGCCCAGCCCTAATTACTAGAGATTGAATGATAATCCAACTAGTATTTAACAATATTTCTCTACATCTTGTATAAGTTGGTCATCAGTTGTATGATACTGATTTAATTAAATGGTGTCACCTGGTAGTAGTTTTTTTTTTTTTTTTTTTTAGAAACAAAAGGCTAAACAGAACTGTGAGCTGAGGAAAATGTATAATTGTATGCCTTTTTATATAGATAACATCTACATTATCTCCCATCACTATCTTTACATAGATATACTATATCTGGGATCTCCATTGATTTCTACAGTTATTAAAATACTGTTTTTACTTTACCAGATTCTCTCTCCTTCTCTGACGTTCCCTTCATTTTATTTCAATCAGCAGCAGAAACTCCTGAAACACAAACCAACAGATGCTGAATCATCTTTCTAGAGAGAAAACTCTACATCAAGATAACGTCTGCTGATCATAATAAAAGAAAGATAAGTCAAAAATGACTTCACATGCTCTTTCTTTATTGACTTTGTCTAAAAAGTAATGTATCTATATTTTGTACTTGCAAAACAAACTTCAAGGAGAACTAATAATTATTCATGATAGATGCATTTAAACAGATAAAAAAAGATGATCAGACATTAAATGATGAGAAATTGTCATCTAATAAACCTAATGAATGACCAACTAAAAAAAATATTAAATCATTCTGTTTTGTTCAGTGATGCATGTAAAGAGAAAAAAATGTCACTGCAACAATAAACACAATGAAGTGATTTAACACGTATAACCTGGTTTAAACATTCATGAAATGACTCACCATGAACAGTGATAATGAAGGTCTTTTCAGAGTCACTGCCAGTTCTGATGATCTGTAGATGATATTCTCCAGAGTCTGTGGTTCTGGTGTTTGTGATGGTCAGAGATCCAGTCTGATGATCCAGCTTCAGTCTGTCTCTGAATCTCTCTTTACACTGAACATCTGAACAGATCTTACTGAGATCTCCAGTGAATTGTGCGATACGAGCATAATTAAAATAACATTTTATCGTTTCATGTTGGATTGTTGTAACATCAGTGTGTAGAGTGACTGAATCTCCCTCCATCACAAACACTGACACTGACTCTTCATCTACACCAACACTGTAAACACCTGGAGAAGAATAAAAAAAAATAATTATAATTCAAGCTGTGATAGTGGGACAAGAAACACTGTAACCATGTTTGTGTTTGCTTTAGAGAAGCAGATCTGCTCCTGACCTGACATATTTATGATGTATTTATATTATATAGGCCTACTGCATTACGACTAGAATATAACATTTACATTTCTTTCACTATTAAAGTCAAATAAGAAATCAAATCACATGTTTCCAAAGTCTACCAGAAAATCATAAGAGAACAATGGGTAAATATTGTTATTAGGCTACATTCAGCAAAAAAAAAAAAAAAAAAAAAAAAACATCAGCGAGTCTCTGACAAAATGTAGGCCACATGCTTTCACTATATTAACAGTATGTAATCTACTTTCATATAATAAATCCATAGTTCACTTTCATAATGGTAGACATAGGTAACAGGTTAACAAGGGCATATTTAATCGATTCAGTCAGCTGCACATTGTCACAAAATCCTGACTTCCATCAGAAAACTGCGGTTGATCCTTACGAAAACTATCCATGGTTTTATTGTAGTAAAAGTGTGGTAACCTGCTTTAAACCTTCACACTTTTGCAGGGAAATACTGCAAAGTGAGAAGAATGAACAAAGCAGAGTAATATTTTAGTTTTTGTATCATTATGTATCATGTATCAATGTATCATTCTTGTATACATTATCAATATTGAATACAGTAAATCCTGATGGGCGCTGGACTAGTCCATAATCAATCCGTGATTTGCTCATCTAAAACTATAACATGTCTTCAACATCAGTTAAAAAAGCAAATGGACGTCGGTTGAGCGTAAAATCACAAAATCTAATACAAAGAAAAAAGAGATAGTAAAATGTTTTACCACTAAAGCCAAACCTACAAAACGAAAGTACAATGCAGCGCTTCGGTCTGCCCTCTAATCTTCTTCTTCTTCTTTAGGGTTTAGCTTGCATCCATTATTGTTGCACTACCGCCATCTTCCGGATTTCTTTTCCTTTAATATCCATTTACATCATATTCTTCTCATCAGACCTGTTCTTGATAAAAAAAACTAAAATATTCCTCTGCTTTGTTCATTCTTCTCACTTTGCAGTATTTCCCTCATTCCTGTCCCTATTATTCCAACTTTTCCTAACTCTTCCATCATATTTTTCCTCTGTTCTTCATATTGTTTGCAACTCAACATCACATGCTCTATAGTCTCTGCAACCTGACAACAACCACAAAAAACAGTTGGGTGCTTTCTTATAATGTGTAATGTGCTATTCAGATTACTATGACCTATCCTTAATCTTGTCATAACTATTTCTTCTTTTCTATTCCCTCCCCTATTCTTCACAACCCCTACTTTATTTTGAATAGCATACAATATTATTATTGTCTTGCCCCTCTATTTCCTCAAGTTTGTTTATATCTAATTTTCTACACAGATTGTAATAATTTATAACTACCATTTTTTCCTTTCCCCCCATGTTTCTACCACTACATATATTCTTGCTCCTTTCCTACACCTAACACCCTATAAGGAATCCCTTGTCTTATAAATGTAATACATCCCCCACCACCACCATTTTCCCTATCTTGTCTAACTGATATGTATCCATATATTATAAAGTCCAAATTAGGCTTTAGCCAGGTTTCCTGAATGCATATAACATCTGGTTTTTCTCTTCTACTTCTAACAAATTGTTTAAAATCTTGTCCATTTGCGATCAAGCTTCTTGCATTCCATTGAAGGATTAGCATTACTAAAATTAACCCACACATGTTGTCTCTTGACTCGACTGTACACTGAGTTCATCCCTCATTTCTTCCCACTTTAATCCTGCCATGTCTAAATGATGTATTGCTGCTTTAACAATAATCTGAATTCTTTCAGTTTTAGACCTGACTTCAGCCATAGCATTTATCACCCCTGCAATGAATGTCACTATTTTCTTTTTCTCTTCCCATTTTCCCTTCTTTTCTTGACGATCTTCCCTTGTCACCCTTTCTTCACTCTGATTCTTCTTTTCCTGTTCAATTCTCTTTACAGCCTCAACTTATGAAATGTTTCTTTGTATTTTTATCTATGCACTTTCACTTCTTTTTTCATCACTTCACATCCCCAAAATGCAACACTATGGTTCCCTCCACGGTTACAACACTTTGGCCTTACTTCTTCCCCATACTTTCCATATTCATGATCCCCACTACCAGAGGTGGGAAGTCCAGGTGCCAAAGAGTAAAAGTCCTGCCATATTTTTGTTCCACCCATGAACTCATCAGCCGATTTCACCAGAGGAGGAACCAAGTCATTCCTTCCAAGTCACAAACGAGTCTTGAGTCAAATCCCAAGTCCTCAAAGAGTTAAAGTTAATGAGATAATTAAGTGACTAAAAACAAGCCAATCAGATGAAGAGCCCGTTTTTCTTGCTTTGGCCCAAGCTAAATTGCGGTCATGAAGAATATCTCCAAGCTCAGAGGAAAACCAGGGATTTTCCCGCCCCTTAACTCTGAATCTCTTTAGTGGGGCGTGTCTATTTATTACTTGCAAAAAAGTATCCTGGAAAAAGATCCAGGCTGACTCCACATCGGGAATCAGCTCTATTCTACTCCAATCACAATTAAACAAATCATGGCAAAAGCCCGGTTCATTAAATTTTTTGAGATTCCTCTTACATATTACGCGAGGTTTACATTTAGGCATCTTAGTATTTCTTACAGCAGCAACAACACAATGATCACTTAGGTCATTGCAAAAAACACCAACAGCAGAAAATTTGTGCGGGACATTAGTCAAAAGTAAATCAATTAAGGTGGATTTCTCATGGCACTTAATATTTAAACGAGTGGGAGAATTGATTAACTGTGTAAAATTGACAGAATCACAAAATGACTTAAATTCATCTGAGCAAGGTTTCAGCCAGTCCCAGTTTAGATCACCTGCTAAAATAATTTCAGAGTAGTCCAATCTGGATAAGAGTTGAATTAGAGTCTGCAATGCAGTACTCAGGGCAGATGGAGGCCTATAACACCCAACAACAGTAACATAAAGGCCCTTGGCCAACTCCACCTTCACTGCCAAAAATTCTAGCTGCTCACCGATTGATTCTGAATCGACCACCACCCTTCCTTGGTCTGTCAACACGAAACACGTTATAACCACCCATTCCAATATCCATATCAGTGATTGATTTTGTCAGCCAGGTTTCAGATAGCACAACAATATCTGCATCTGTTAAATTCACCCAAATTCTAAGCAGATCCATGTTGGGTAACAAACTGCGAACATTAAGGTGAATTACACTCAAACCAGACATGGATTTCACATCAGATGGCAATGGAATACACTGCAACTCAGGGCCTGGATTTGGCTGCACATTGCCAGATAAAAGCAGCGGTAGCTGGGCTGCTAGGGCCTGGAGGCTAGAGACGGTAGCTGGGCTAGGGCCTAGAGAAGCTAACAGGGCCTCAGGATCCAAGTAGAGCCTGGAGATGGAAGCTTTTCTGCAGCAAAGTAGTCCATAATCCAATTAAAAAATTATTTCATCTAAAAACCAAAGAGCTCAATCATAGAATCTGCTAAAAATGTTTCTCCATATATGAGCATAAAAGCAAACAAATGAGTATAGATAAGAGGACAAACACACATCAAACCATACATGCCGCCATCTTGGATTGTATTCTCATGCTTTTTTATGAGAGTGAAACACATTTAAACGTTTCGGTCACAACATGACTGTCTTCAGTGCCTGAGCTCATCAAGACACAAATAATACAAACAAACAGCAGAAGAACATCTCTGATTTAAACATTCACTCATCAGACAAACCTGAGTCTCAAGAATGATCTTGTACATCTTAAAGAACGTCACACCATAATGAATGTTATCTTGCCCAGCTATCGTCTCTAGCTTTTCTGATTGTAAACAGTTGTCATGTGGTATTCCTCAGGGCAGCTGTTTGGGTCCATTGTTGTTTTCTGTGTTTGTCAATGATTTGCCACATGCTGTTTCAAGAGCAGATGTTGTACTGTATGCAGATGATGCTACAATGTTTTATGCATCACCTACAATAACTGATATAAGTTGTACCTTGCAGAATGAACTTAATGCCATTACAAATTGGGTGAAACTTAATAAACTAGCTCTCAATATATCTAAAACTAAATGTATAGTCTTTGGTACTAAACGTATGCTTGGCAAGCCTTGCAACTTAAATCTAATTATTGATACATCTGTGGTAGAGCAGGTGAGTCAGACTAAACTCTTGGGTGTGAAGCTGGATAGTCAGCTCTCTTGGGCTGATCAGATTGACCACATTGTGTCTAAAATGGCCAAAGGCATTGCTTTTTCCCGAAGATGTTCAGTATATTGTCCACCATTAGTTATGAAAACAGTTGTCCAATCTTTAGTTCTGTCACATCTGGGGTACTGCCCAGTAATTTGGTCCAGTGCTGCACAGGGACATCTGAAAAAATTACAAATTGTTCAGAACAGAGCCGCAAGAGTAGCCCTTGGTTGCTCTTTTCGCTCCAGTGTGGATAAAATGCATACCTGTTTGGGCTGGCTAAAGGTGGAGGACAAACTTAATATAAGTCTTCTCTGTTATATGCACAATGCTCTATTTAAAAGCAATCCAAAATCTTTTGTAGATAAATTGGTTTTTAGTGGGAATTGTCACGCACATGTTACGCGTCAGGTGAGCTCAGGTGTGTTAGTGGTTCCATCCGCAAGGTCCAATTGTATGACAAGAACAGTTTTAGTTAGATCGTCATCTGCTTGGAATAAATTGGACTTAAGAACAAGGCATATATCCAACATATGTAATTTTAAGAAGACTCTAAAACAGATTATTATTAATAGCATTACACCAGTTAATTTGTGACTGTTATATAGGTACTGACATTTTCAAATGTTGTATGTGTGTCAATGTGTATATGTGGATAAATGTATACATGTGGTAATGTTATATGTAAGTTATATGTATATTATATTTGTGTATTTTTAATTGTACATACGTTTCAGCACATTATGGGCCCCAGGAAGACTAGCAACCACATTGTGGAAGCTAATGGGGACCCAAATAAACAAATAAACAAAAATAAACACAAACCACATCCTGTTTCATATACACCCTCCTTCTTATTCACACACAACCAAATAGTGTTCACTATATTAAATGAACAAAGGGGAGATAATTAATTTAACACTATTACGTTTTGCTAAAAATATTGCATGCATTTTCAGATTTACACTTGGATATCCCAGGATAATGTGAATATATCAGTGTCTTAACAGTCAGTGGAATGGTGAAAAGTTTGACATCAAATATGTATTTTGAGCAATGGGTGGAAAATTCAAAACGTGATTCTAAACTTGTTAATATGATTATTTATTATTTCTCTGCCTCTGTGTCAGACACAGTTCTTATGCTTCAGAAGCAGGAAGACACTCTTCAGCTACAAACTAAACACAGATGCTGTGAATGTCCACTCTCACCTACATGAGGTTTGACCACCAACAGATCAAAACACATTTCTACAGAAATCTGACCGAAGCAGGTTTCAGTTTGACTCAGATGAATACTGGTAAACTGAAATCATACATGGTTTTAACTTACATTGTTTTGTTTTTTTCCATACACAAAAATTTTAACTAAATAAATATATACATTTTTAAAATCATGTTGGTTATGTTCTATTTCATCATGAAATGTAGTTCATCCACAATTTACACAATATTTATATACTTTTAGCCAACGCAGTCACATATTTACACATAATTATCTTACAATACATAGGCTCAATAATAAAAATAAAGACTTTTTAACCCATTAAGAAGAGTTAAAGTCTTATTTAGTGACAAGCACTATAACATTATATCATATGTTAATGCAGCATGTGAACTAGGAGGGTCAAATTCTGTCAGGGGAGGATTCACATCAGGTTCAGTGTTTTCAGCAGATCGTCTTATTACATCAGACTCTGAACAACTGAAGAAAATGTTTCATATTCTTGTTTTGTTCTGTTTGTGCTGCTGTCACCTGATTGGTAAGTTATTACAACATTTTATGGCTTTTAAGATTAATTATTCTTGTGACAACTAGTTTAAATTCAGGTGTCCGTTCTGAATTTTAAATCAAAATTTCCAGGCCTGGACATGTAATGAAAATCATAATGTTAAAACGCATTGGAATTAAGGGAAATTGCTATATTACCACAGGTAATGCCAACATCTCTGGCTCAGAAAGACAAATACTCCACTGAACTGTGTTCAACCCTCGTGTCTTTATTTTTTCTTTCTTTCTTTTTTTTTTTTTTTTAAAGATGCCTAAATATGTGCAAATATCTTAATTAGTTAAGTGTGTTTAAGTGTGTTTTATATAATAAAGTTTAATTAAAAAAAAAAGGATGTTGAAAATATCAGGCAGAATTTACCTTGTATAATTTAAGCTGCAATTATCATTGTGCAATTATATTTAAAATGAATTATGTCCTTGACATATTGATTTTGCTTTACAGCAGATAGCATTCAAACGTATTAAAGATTAAATGTTTGGTTGACACACATCTGTCTGTTTTTATATCTCACCTTACATTTGATTTTGTGTTTCTGCTGTTCTGGATGTTCTTCAGTTCACATTTAAGTTCTTTGTAAACCATTAAGAGTTTTAATTTGTGTAAAACTTCTTTACGTTATCCAGGTGTGTGTTGTGTTGAGATGATGTCAGTGATGGAGGGAGATTCTGTGCTTCTACACACTGATGTTACTGCAATACATGAAGACGACGACATACTGTGGAAATTTGGAGCTGAAAACTCTCTGATCGCTCAAATCAATAGAGGGAAACAAATCTTCCCTGATGAGAGATTCAGAGACAGACTGAAGCTGGACAGACAGACTGGATCTCTGACCATCACAGACATCACAACTGAACACACTGGACTCTATGAAGTAAAGATAAGTGGAACAACACGGTCAACAAAAACATTCAGTGTTTCTGTCTATGGTGAGTAGAGATCATTTGCCCTATTATTAGTCTTTCATTATTCTTCTTCATTATTCAGTCAGTATTATTTTTCTTAACAGCATTCGTTGGATAATTTTGATTTGCCACAAAAAAGAAAAAATATATTCAAGTAAATGGGACCAAATATTATATTTGGAAATTAAACACACACACACATAAACATTTCTGTTAAAACTTGTATGTTATGGTATATTTAACTTAACAATACATTAAGTGATTTTTCAAATTTTCAATTAAACATCTTGAAGATCTTATTTGCTTCCATTGTATGTGCTGTAACCATAAAAAAAATGAAAGAGAGAGAGAGAGAGAGAGAGAGAGAGAAAGAGAACAAAAAAATAGATGAAAAAGAACAAATGCTGTTGATTGAGTTTAACTATGAATGAACACGGATTATTTTTTTAACTACCTACTTAAAGTGTGAGATGACAAACACTCTCTGATTGTCAACACGCTACATTGAAAATAAGATTGATCTTTGCATGTATCCATATTACTGCTTGTTCTCTTAATTTTCAGCCCATCTGCCCAATCCTAACATTACCAGAGCCAGAGATTCTCCACAATGTTCATCATCATCATCATCATCATCATCATTATCATCATCTTCATCACAGCAGAATTGTTTATTGTTGTGTTCAGTGGTGAATGTGAGTCATGTGACTCTCTCCTGGTACAAAGGAAACAGTTTATTGTCCAGCATCAGTGTGTCTGATCTCAGCATCAGTCTCTCTCTACCTCTGGAGGTGGAATATCAGGAGAAAAACAGCTACAGCTGTGTGATCAACAATCCCATCAGAAACCAGACCACACATCTGGACATCAGCAAACTCTGTCACACATGTGAAGGTAAGTCTATTGTGCATGAGTTTATGCCTGTGGTTGAGCTGATCTGATCTCAGTTTTTGTTCCTCAGACTCTGTCCACTGTTGTGATTCTGCTGAAGCTGTGATCCGATTGGTCGTCACTGCTCTGGTGGGCGTGGCTGCTGCAGCTGCTGCTGTTGTTCTGGTTTATGACATCAGATCCAGAAGAGCTGAACAAGATTGAATATATTCCCACAGCTAGAACCGAAACGCTTTTATACGGAAGTTCTAAGCGGCCATGGATTATACATTTTTTCCTCCTTTGTTATAACTACTTAATTTTCTCATTATCTCGACATAACGAACATTTGTTTTCTCGTTATAACGACATGACAGTTTTAT
This sequence comes from Carassius auratus, assembly GCF_003368295.1. Taxonomy (NCBI): domain Eukaryota; kingdom Metazoa; phylum Chordata; class Actinopteri; order Cypriniformes; family Cyprinidae; genus Carassius; species Carassius auratus. The sequence goes on along the minus strand of NW_020525967.1, from coordinate 112,667 downwards.
TGTTGCCATAGTAAAGAACTCAACTTTGACAGGCATCTGATGGACACCCATGCAGGTGCTCTTACTGTAGCCTATATTTCAGCTAATTTTGCTTCGCCTAGGTAATAACGTCTACAATATTGTACATAAATAAAGGCTGATCAATCACTGTTGAATTTTCCAGAGACAGTACACCAAACGTTTTGTTTTTGTAATTAACATGTTTAAATGGGAACACTTCAGAAGGATGCAGAACTATTTTAAGATCTTTTAGAGCTGCTTGGATTAAACTCACTTTTAATTTTCCCTTTATTTGAAATAAAATTATATTAAAAAATATATAATTTTAGTAGTCATTATATGCTGTGAAAGATATCATGTGTGTTACAAGCTTTTGTTTGAAAAGAGCGTTCATGTGTATGTGTTGTGTATGTGTGTGTGCAGAAAAAAACGATTACAACATTATAGAACAAAACTGAATTAAATTAGCCTATAAACTTTACATATACATCACATTTCTAATCAATATGTTTAACAATAAAGATTAGTAATAAGGAAAAGAAGCACATCACAAATAGCCTACATCATTAAATCCTGTCCAACCTTAGATAAACAGAACATCTCCGCTTTTTAACTACCTAATCATGTGCCTAAAAGAAGCACAAATAAAGATATAGGAACAAATAGAATATAGTGAGTCAACCTTGGTTTTGATAAGCAGTTATTTTATGACACAGAATGTGTTGGTGAAACTCATGCATCTAGCAAGAACTTAATACACAAAATAATCATATTGATTCAAGCATTTAACATTTATGAATTAATTAAATGTCAGTAATGAACAAGACTGCACAAATTATAGCGATCACGAGGAAGGTCAGCGTGCAGTAAAGTGGGTAGTGTACACCCCATATAACACCCCATCAGTTATATTCAGGTCTATAGTGCCACCTGCTGGCGCAGTTTTGTAACTTCTTAGAGAAAATTAAGTCATTATAACAAGAAAACGACTTTGTTTATGTCGAGATAACGAGAAAATTAAGTCATTATAACAAGAAAACGACTTTGGTTATGTCGAGATAACGATAAAATTAAGTCATTATAACAAGAAAACGACTTTGGTTATGTCGAGATAACGATAAAATGAAGTCGTTATAACAAGAAAACGACTTTGGTTATGTCGAGATAACGATAAAATGAAGTCGTTATAACAAGAAAACGACTTTGGTTATGTCGAGATAACGATAAAATGAAGTCGTTATAACAAGAAAACGACTTTGGTTATGTCGCGATAACGATAAAATTAAGTCGTTATAACAAGAAAACGAATTTGGTTATGTTGAGATAACAATAAAACAAGAAGGGAAAAAAATTATAATGCATATCACTTTTCACCATTGATTGATTTTGCCGGAAATTTGTCACAGGACACGTGATATGACAGTTTCATCCAACCATATATGAACTAGCGGTTTTAAATACAGTATTTTTATATTTAACGTTAGTTTATCTGTATGTTTGAAAGTATATTTTTGGATTATTGATGATTCCATAGGCTCTCTCTCGGGCACCTGAGCGGTTTAAAACACCAAAAAGTTTTGATATGACGAAAACAAAGAGTCTCTCTCTTGCTCCATGCATGATAATATTGTATATCGTCGACATGAGCTGATTTGAAAAATGTGAGCTGATTTTTTTGTTTGTTTGTTTGTTTTTAATGACCCGCCCCACAAATAAAGTGACAATTTCTATACCCCCCACCCCCACCCCCATCACTAGTGCATGGCGAGTTCAGACCAAACTAGAGTAAAGACGAGTCGAGATGAATCCTCCAGTTACTTGTAGTGCTCTGAAAGCTGCCAGTTCACACCAATGCAACGAGACGGTGCGTGCTTCATCTTGATATCACTCTTTGTACTTCTGTCCAACTTCCGACTTTTCGGCTATTTTTTGTAGCTGGATATATATCATTTGTTGTGTCTAAATATGAATGAGGATATGGTTATTGATACATCGAGTTGTTATTGACTGTTGTTTGTATTATCATTAAGGGGGGCTTAGGAACATTTTGGGGTGGCTTCAGCCCCACTAAATAGGCCTAACAACGTCCCTGGCTATAATCATAAAAAAATGACTCAAAATGAACTATGCGTTTGTCTAATCTAATTGTACAGAGATGTGGTTTGACCTGCTGGGTGGACACATGTTATTTCTGGATGTTAGTGGCTGATGTCAGTGTTTGTCTTGATGTGTCTGTAGCGTGTGGTTGAAAGGTGTTTTTCCTGCTCATCTGATGCTCACAGTTTGACTCTACACAAAACAGCTTCACTCAATACTGAACCCACCAATAATGACCATAAATAATCCAACTTCTGAGTACAAATATCATATACTATGTATTTGTGAAGAATCAAGATATGCATTTATGACACGTATCTTAAAAAAGAAACATTCAGGATGTATTAATTTTGTTGTTTATTGTAAAGAATCCCTGATGACTCATTATCTTCAAGAATAAATTATTTTGGCATAAGCATCTCTATATATATCATGACCTCATACACTGAGTGCTACATTCAGTAGTTATTTTCAGCTCTCGCTATTTTATGTCATATCTTATTGTGTTTTATACCTATCCTGTGAAGATATGCACCCGCTCCAGCTCTGCAGCTGCCATCTGGACAAGGTTGCAAAACACAAGAGGAGTAATATTCATCCTAATGGGGAAGATAGGTGGCTTTAGTGACTTTCAATGTGACGTTGTTAGTGCCAGACACACTGGTCTGAAACTGTTGGTCTACTGGGATTTTCACGACCAATCACAGGTTTAATAGAGAAGACTGGAAAAATTTAGCTTGGTCTGATGGGTCTCTATCTCCGCTGCAACATTCAGAACGTTGCATCAGGATTTGACAACCAGTGTGAAAGCATGGATATGTCTTGCCTCGTATCAATGTTTCAGGCTGCTGTTGGTGTAATGGTGAGGAGAATATATTATAATGGGCCCCTTAGAACAAACTAAGCATTGTTTAAACGCCACAATCTTACCTGAGTATTGTTGATGTCCATCACTTGTTTTCAATAAACAAAGCGTAATCAAGTCACAGTTTTGAAATGTCAGAGATTCTCTGGTTGGGGGTTGATCTTTCTGTAAACCTATGATAGCCTCTGATACCACATTAGCAGTTTTGCTGTAATAACACTACACACGATCATAACTAATAACAGAATAATAACACTGCTAATATTTTATAACAAGGACAGCATCTCGCATGGTGTGCCCCTTATATAGTCTACAGTGTGTTTGTGTGCGAAACCGTTACGCCATCTAGTGTTGAGTTACTATTTATCTAACAGAAAATCATGAATTAAAAAACTTGAAATCAGTTGTTCAGGTGCTGTATTCATATCTTGATTGAAGGTCAAAGGCTGAATCCTAAACTGCTAAAGGTTGAGGTATTAATGCATTTCAGATAATAACTTGAAAATGCAAGTTATGACCAGGGGCGTTGGACCGGGGGTAAAACCAGTACTGATTACCAGGGCCCCAAAGGAAGAGAGGGCCCTTGAAAAGTCTGGAATATATATTTTCAAGGGGAAGGGGACTTTCTAGGGCCCGGGATCTTGTGCAACGCCCCTGGTTATGACAAAGTCCCAGATTCCAGCAAAGAATGGTTTGTATTTAAAATTATAGTTTAAAGGATTTTTTATGTATATATTATTATTTTATTTTTTATTTTTATTTATTTTTTATTTTTGGAAGTGTGTGAGTAGTACTTACCCTGCACTTTGTGTCAAGATGATTTACGACTTTGACCTTTGACCTTTTGACAGGTTGAACTTCCAGTGACCTTATGATGGATGGGTTGAACTTTCCGAATGACTTCATGAGGTTAACCTATTGACCCCCTCCCATGCATCGATCATGTGGAACCTAGTTAGTCCTAAATCATAGTTTTGACGTGTAGTTTTGCGCTATATGAAGAGAGCAGATGTTTTTGCCGGTTGTTTGAACTTTGTCCCAGTTATATGGGTTTGTGTGTGTGGTTATGTGTGTGCGTGTGTGGTTGGCTGCATGCAAGTTCTCTCTGTCTGACATCCACCTCCCATTACATTCCTGAGCAGTTTATAAATGGGGTCAGTTATTTCATAAATGTGGCATTCAGTTATTTCACATTTATATATAAAACATTCTATAATTTATATAATCTAAAACAATTAAAGGTTGAAAAAACATTTTAGTTATTTCACATTCATATGTAAAACATCCTATCCTTTATATAAATTATATAATAATTATCATGCTAAAGTTGAAAAACATTCTATTCTTTTAAAAGTTTATAAATGAAATGGTTATAAAAAATATACTGAAACCGATTGTTTTACCTTATTTTAGAGAGGACCTACAGCTTGTGAAACGGGCTCGCAGCTCCATCTGTTGGACTCTCTCTGAATCAGTGATGGTAGTTTTGCCCTATATGAAGAGAACAGATGTTTTTGCCAGTTGTATGAACTTTGTCCCAGTTATATGGGTTATATGGCTTGTGTCACAGGCCTGCACCAACCTCCCACTACATTCCTGAGCAGTATATAAATGGGGTCGGTTATTTCATAAATGTGACATTCAGTTATTTCACATTTATATATAAAACATTCTATAATTTATATAATCTAAAACAATTAAAAGGTTGAAAAAACATTTTAGTTATTTCACATTCATATGTATTGAGCAGGCAACCACGAGGAGGAGAGGACTCGAAGAGGACTGAGATGTATCGATAAAAATTATTTAAAATCTACTGTTGTGTAAGTACATTTTGTATTATTTGATTAACGTGCTTGGGTTTTACTTGTTTGACACGAAGGAACGGAGAGAAATGATGCCCACGTTGACAACTGAAATTCACTGAGTATGGCTAAAATTAGCTAACGTTAGAAGGCTAAAAGTTACTTATATTGATGTAATTTTTATTGGTATGCTTTAATTATTCAGGGGACATCACAGCACTCCTGTCTTATCAGAAATGTCCTGTTCACTTTTTATCACAGTTAAACCTCTAAACGTTAGTTAAGGGTGTTTCTCAAGGGCATCACATTAAAGCATAACACCTTTTGTACAATAAAAATAAAATCTAATGCTTTTTGATTACCTTTTTTCAGCTGTAGACCATAAAGATATTTTGAAAATAAGTGCATGTCATTTATCTCAAATCTTTTGTTTTATTTATTTTAAAAATACATGTATTCTCTTCCCTCAGATGCTGTGAAGAGGTGGAGACTCTGAATGGGATGCAGCAATGACAGAACACCTGAAGCTCGCTCCAGGAAGAGAAGGGGGTGGAGGTTACAAGAAATGAGCCAAACAATTGTAATGTGTTTAAGGGATAGTTCATCCAAAAATGAAAATAGTCATAATTTTCTCACCCTCATGTTACGATCATAATAATTTTTCCTACAGTGGCAGTTAATGTGAGATTGTGAGATCTGCTTGGTTACAAACATTCTTTCAAATATCTTTGTGTTTATAAGACAACTGTGTAAGTCAATGACAAGATTAATAAAGAATTGATAAAAAGAAACCATCTTTTAACATTCTAGTAGAAAACATTCTCAAAAATGTAATATTTGAATTAATGTCGGTTCTATACAGTTTAAAATCATTTACACCACTTTGATTTTATAAATAGCAATGATTTCAAACATATTTTATGATGAGGGTCTTATGTTTTATGATTTTCTTGTCACATGACAACAATGGCTCCTGCAAGGTGTTTATGCCACATGTTCAAATATTAATAATATTCTTAATATTATATGATTAAAGTATTTTAAAATAAATGCAATTAATATTGATTTATATTATATATTAAAAACATTAATAAACAAACACTTTGCAAATAGAAATTTTTAACAATAATAATGGACTTCAAGATTGAGTATTTCAGCACTTTTTATTCAGTGATGCCCCTCATTAAAACATATTTCTGATGGAAAAAAATGGTAGGCCTGTAAACTTATTTCAGAAATCCAAAATGGATACAAAGATAACATTGAAAAAAAAAAAAACATTTAATAGATTTTTATCATCTTGAAGATTCTTATTTGTCATTGTCCCAGTAAAGCAAACATGAAAACAATATGGTCAGAACACAGAAAGGTATACAGGTTTGAAACATGAGTTTGAGTAAATGAAAGAATTTTCCCTTTATATAATAATTCAGTATTTCGTAATTGGTATTTTAGTTTGGTTAACAGATGCTAAACTGTTCAAAAACAATAAAATGTGCTAAATCAGAACATGCTTCTTTTTTTGCATATGTCCACAAATAATGTGTTATTGTTTGTGATGTACTCTTAATTAAGACGTTTTATGGACGTTCAGGTCCATTGATAACCATTGAATGTTGTTGGCATGACTTTGTGAAACTTTTATATGAAATAGCATACAGTCGAGGCCAAAAATATTGGCCCCCTTGGTAAATATGATCAAAAAAGGCTGTGAAAATTAATCTGCATTGTTAATCCTTTTGGTCTTTTATTTAAAAAAATCACAAAAAATGCATCCTTTCATTGGATAATAAGAATTTAAAACGGAGGGGAAATATCATTATGAAATAAATGTTTTTCTCAAATACTCGTTGGTCACAATTATTAGCCCCCCTATAAATTCTTATGAGTAAAATATCTCAGAAGTATATTCCCATTCATATTCACAATTTTGATCACTCCAGAATGATTATAAACATGAAATCTTCCAGCTCTGGCTTTCTGTTTCACAGAAATATAAAGAGGAGGGAAAACAAAACCCCAATTTCTCTTAATCATCCATCAAAATGAGAAAAACCAAAGAATATATTTCTGATGTGCAGCAAAAGATGATTGAGCTTCACAAATTGGTGAAGTGGCTTTAAGAAAAGAGCTAGAGCAGTGAAAATTCCCATTTCCTCCATCTGGGCAATAATTAAGAATTTCCAATCAACAGAAAATGTTAGAAAACTGCCTGGAAGAGGTCGTGTGTCTATATCGTCCTAATGCATGATGAGGAGGTCAGTTTGAGAGGCTAAAGACTCTCTAAGGATCACAGCTGGAGAATTGCAGAAAATAGTTGAGTTTCTGGTTCAGAAAACCTTTAAAAAACTGTCAAACAGAACCTACATCAACACATGTTGTTTGGGAGGGTTTCAAGAAAAATTCTCCTAGCTCATCCAAAAACAAACTAAATCATATTCAGTTATCAGACACGACTGGAACTTCAAATGGGACTTGCTTCTATGACCAGATGAAACTAAAAATGAGCTTTTTAGCAGTAAACACTCAAGATGGGTTTGGTGAAAACAGGGATAAAAAGTACCCCATGTGTACAATGAAATATACTGCTGTATTTTTGATGTTGTGGGCCTATATTTCTGCTGGAGGTCCTGGACATCTTGTTTAGACACATGGCATCATGGATTCTATTAAATACCAACAGATAAAAAAATCAAAAAGTGACTGACTCTGTTAGAAATCTTATAATGGGCCATGTTTGGATCATTCAACCATACAATAATCCAAACACAAACCTCAAAAACATCACAAAAATGGGTCACTGAGCTCAAAACCAAGCTTCTGCTATAGCCATTCCAGTCCTCTGACCTGAACCCTACAGAAAATGAGAGGAGTGAACTGAAGAGGAGAAGCTGGGAATCTGGAGTGATTCTGGATGAAGAAATGGTCTCTGATCTCTTGTCAGGTGTTCTCTAACCTCATCAGGCATTATAAAAAAAAAATGTAGAAAATGTAGAACTGTTAAACTGGCAAAGGGAGGTTTCAAAAAGTATTGAATAAAAGGGGGCCATTAATTGTGGCCAATGTGTATTAGAGAAAAACATTTATTTCATAATGATATTTCCCCTCCGTTTTAAATTCTTATTATCCAATGAAAGGATACATTTGTGTGAATTTTTTAAATAAAAGACCAAAAGGATTAACAATCTTTTATTTCTTTCTTTTTTTCTTTTTTTTTTTTAAGATGCCTAAAAATGTGCAAATATCTTAATTCGTTAAGTGTGTTTAAGTGTGTTTTATAAAATAATGTTTAATAAAAAAAAAAAAAGGATGTTGAAAATATCAGGCAGAATTTACCTTGTATAATTTAAGCTGCAATTATCATTGTGCAATGATATTTAAAATGAATTATGTCCTTTACATATTGATTTTGCTGTACAGCAGATAACATTCAAACGTATTAAAGATTAAAGGTTTGGTTGACACACATCTGTCTGTTTTTATATCTCACCTTACATTTGATTTTGTGTTTCTGCTGTTCTGGATGTTCTTCAGTTCACATTTAAGTTCTTTGTAAACCATTAAGAGTTTTAATTTGTGTAAAACTTCTTTACGTTATCCAGGTGTGTGTTGTGTTGAGATGATGTCAGTGATGGAGGGAGATTCTGTCACTCTAAACACTGATGTTACTGCAATACATGAAAACGATGACATACTTTGGAAATTTGGAGCAGAAAACTCTCTGATCGCTCAAATCAATAGAGGGAAACAAATCTACCCTGATGAGAGATTCAGAGACAGACTGAAGCTGGACAGAGAGACTGGATCTCTGACCATCACAGACATCACAACTGAACACACTGGACTCTATGAAGTAAAGATTAGTGGAACAACACGGTCAACAAAAACATTCAGTGTTTCTGTCTATGGTGAGTAGAGATCATTTATCATTTGTCCATTTATATTTGGATGTTTAAAAAAGAAAACATTAACTCTTCTGTGTGAACATTGTTGAGATATAAACTGTTTAAACCATAATTTTTTACATTAATTTTAGGGTTTTTATAGCATTATGTTATGACAATGATACTGTAAATTTGAATTTAACTTTACATAATAAAGTCATTTTTTTTTTTATTAAACTCATGTTAAGAGTCATAGTGTTAAAGTCTTGTGACTTATCTACTGAAAGACTAAGTTGATTAACATTTGCAGAACAGCCTCATTCACTTCCTTTGTGCATGCCTTTCTGTAACCAAGGTTATAAATAAATAAACAAATAAAAAATAGAAAGAAAGAAAGAAAGAAAAATGTAAATATCAACATAATTTCACAAAAGCTGTTGATTGAGCTTAACTGGTAGTGAACCTAGATTATTCTTTTAACTATCTGCGTACTGAAATGTGTAACCATTACAAAGTGTGAGATGAAAGAAACACTCAGTGACCATCACCACACTACACCGGAAAAAGACAGATACACAGATTCATCTATATTACTGCATGTTATCCTATTTTTTCAGCCCATCTGCCCGTTCCTATCATTATCAGAGATTTTTCACAAAATCTTTCATCATCATCATCATCATCATCATCATTGTCATATTGTTCATTGTTGTGTTCAGTGGTGAATGTGGGTGATGTGACTCTCTCCTGGTACAAAGGAAACAGTTTATTGTCCAGCATCAGTGTGTCTGATCTCAGCATCAGTCTCTCTCTACCTCTGGAGGTGGAATATCAGGAGAAAAACAGCTACAGCTGTGTGATCAACAATCCCATCACAAACCTGACCACACATCTGGACATCAGTCAACTCTGTCAGTCACATTCAGGTAAGATAGTAGTAAAGATTAGTGATTATTCATAGACTTTGACAAAACCAAACCATCACTGAAAGACCTGTTGATTATAGATCAGGGTCACCCTTCATTTAACATGGTGTTGATTTCTGCTGCTGCTGCTGGATCTCTGTTGATCGTAGCTGCAGTCGTGATGTGCTCCATCTGCAGGAAATGTAGAAAAATTGACCAAGAAGGCAAGTGTTATCTGCTGCTTTTACATTTGTTTTTTTTGTTTTTTCTTTTAATGTTTTAATTGGTAACTAGTCCTACTATTTAAGCACTGTTATTCTCACAATCTGAGAATCAGGAAGCATCTTTTTACGGAAGGAGTAATGTGGCACAAATTACTGGGGATTTCAGTGAATGATGATGTTTCACTTTTTGGGCTTCAATGAAATTTAAGAGCAAAGACCATACATAATCTTAATTGCATATTTTTATTTTTTTTTTAATGTGAAAAGGGTTATAATGTCAAAATGTACATGAATTTTTTTTTTAATTGTGTAGTTAATTGTGTGCATTGAAAGCCTTGATAATACTTTTATTTGAAAGATTAAGTTGTTTTAATGTATATATTATCACTGAAACAGTTGAGACTCATGAAGAAGAGATAACTTATGCTGAGACAACTTTCATCAAAAGAAAAGCACAGAAATCAGTAAGTTTATAAGATTTTACTTTCAAATCACTGTGAAAAATCTTGAATCAGTAGCTTAATCTTTTTAAATGTTATGTCAGTAGCGTCTAATGTAATATAATTTGTTTTTGCATGTTTAAATGTAATAATTCATATGAGTAATATATGACATGTCACATTGAAGGAGCTTATTCACTGATGTCATATAACACTGCGTTTGCTTGCACTAAAAGGCTAGATTTCATCTGAAATTATTCATGTAATTAAGTCAGATTGTCACGTTTGTTACAGATTGTAACAGGTTTGTTCAAAGAAGAAGAAGAAGAAAAAAGAAACCCTCATAGAATTTATAATGGTTTTACAAAAAAAAATTATTGGTTTTAATGGAAACTAAATGGCCCCTGGTGTTTAGTTGCCTTCTGTTGAATGGCTTTAATGGAATATATCCCAAAACACACTACTGTACAGGGTTGCCAGTTCTATGTAACAAAACCAGCCCAAAGGTCAATCAAACCCTGTTACTGGAAAACATTAGGTGATGGTTTTAATGGTTAACAGCTGATGGATTGTAATGCTTGTAGAGTGAAAGCATTAGAAATTATGTGCTGTTTATATTGTTTGTTTCTTACAAGGGAAAATGTTTTTTTTTTTTTTTTTTTTCATATGTAGTAAGGCAAATGTTGTTCAGATTTAGTTTTTGTTTAGTTCTGAAAAAAAAAAACTAACAATTTTGCTACTGTGTTGTGTCATTATTGACATCTGATAACGATTAAGTATATATTACATCTTAAATGATGTGTTTTTACAGAAAGTTAAAGATGAAGATAATGTGGAATATGCTCCCATCACCATGAGAAGATGATCAAACTTTAATCCAGTTCCAGGCTGAGTTTTGGGAACAGTGAGAATCACCTTCTGTCAAAACATTTTGTACACAGGCAAAGATGATCTTTTGAACATGTTTTTGAATTTAGCTGTAATCATAAAAAATTTAGTCAAAATGAATCATGCTTTTGTCTCATCTAAGTGTACAGAGATGTGGTATGACCTGCTGGGTGGACAAATAATATTTGTGGATGTTAGTGGTTGATGTCAGTTTCTGTGTGTTTGTCTTGATGTGTCTGTAGTGTGTGGTTGAAAGGTGTTTTTCCTGCTCATCTGATGCTCACAGTTTGACTTCTGCTCTACACAAAACAGCTTCACTACTAAATACTGACCCCATCAATGATCTCTGACAGATAAATAATCCAACAACTGAGTACAAATATCATATACTATGTATTTGTGAAGAATCAAGATATGCATTTATGACACGTATCTTAAAAAAGGTACATTCAGGATGTATTAATTTTGTTGTTTATTGTAAAGGATCCCTGATGACTCTTTATCTTCAAAAATAAATTATTTTGGCATAAGCATCTCTATATATATCATGACCTCATACACTGAGTACTAGATTCAGTAGTTATTTCCAGCTCTCGCTATTTTATGTCATATCTTATTGTGTTTTATTCCTATCCTGTGAAGATATGCACCCGCTCCAGCTCTGCAGCTGCAATCTGGACAAGGGATCAAAACACAAGAGGAGTAATATACATCCTCAAGAGGAAGAAAGGTGATTTTAGTGACTTTGAACGTGACGTTCTTGGTGCTAGACACACTGATCTGAAACTGTTGGTCTACTGGGATATTCACGCACAACCATAGGTTTTACAGAGAAGACTGGAAAAAATTAGCTTGGTCTGATGGATCTCAATCTCTGGTGCAACATTCAGAAAGCAGGGTCAGGATTTGACATAAACAATGTGAAAGCATGCACTGTTAAAAATCGCTGTAAAAAAACGGCCAAATTTTGAGTTTTTCATTAAAACAGTGCATTCTGGGTAATATTCATCATTTTCGAGAAGGTAGCCTGCTGCTATATATGGTAAATTAACAACGTTCAAAGTCGACACTCAGCGGCTGTGTTTCAAATCACACCCTACACCCTCATTCACTATTCCCTACATGAGTTTACTAATATAGTCCACCTGACAGAGAGAATGAAAACTAATAAGTGAATTGAACTACATGAACTACAACTGACTTCAGCCACAGCCTTAGATGAAATCAACTGAAGATTTAAACAATCAACAAACAGCTTCACCAACTTCACTCATTACTAACCAGACTGACTTTATTTCTATCAGATCAGAGATCAGAGATCGAAAGATCTTACTGAGAATTACAGAGATTTAGATGATAATGTTACTGTTTCGTTTGACGTCACCATTGTGGAGATCAGTGTTTACTTTAGTTGGGCTCCTGACCATTGACTTATGCACTTTACATTTTGTTTCATTGCTGTATTTGTATCTTCATGATACATCTGTTACAGCAATGTTAATTTTGATAGTCAAGTGATTATGGCTGTTTCTGTCAGGCATGATCTACTAGACTGACTTAAAGTGTTGCTATAGTATATATATTAATAATATATCAAATAGTAATTTGGTGTTGAAATATTTGAGTGAATCACACAATTTTTTTTTGTTTCTTCAATTTTGTAAGATTGAAAAGTAGAGTGATAACCAGTATTTATGGATTTACCGACTAGTTTTAGTTAAAAAATATTTCGGGCAGCAGTCCCCTCAACACTCAAAGAGAGAAATCAACAATCAGCATATGAATCTCAACAATGGTGACAATCAAAAGGTTCATGATGCAATGCATGCTGGGTACCAGCACAGGATAAAACTCATCCATGACTCCCAGCATGCATTGCGGCATGAATAAATTATGCCCCTGAATTGTTCACTTATTTTCTTGAATTCTTATGTGCTTATAATTTGGCATTTGTTTTAAGTTTTAGTAGCATGTGTTCTGATGTTCAGAACTGATATGTTTATTTATTTTGTGGATTGTCACCATTGTTGTGATTCATAAGCTGATTCTTGATGTTTCTGTCTAAATTTCAGCAAAGGTTTTTTTTTTTTATTATGAGTGAAATTTTCTTAACAGTCTTTCATGACTTATGGCTCAGCAGTGTTCCTTCTTATGCTGTAGTATCAATATTCAATAAGAGAAGAGACACGGGATTAGATCAAAAATAATAGTATTTGTTCTTGTCAATCTATAAACAACAATATCAGATTTTTTCTCTTCTGTGTACTTTTGTTTTGCTATAACAGGTTCCAAAGGCGCATTGTTACAGCATGTAAAAAAAAAAAAAAAAAAAACCTTAGTTGTTGAAAAGTCACGTTCAAGAGCCCAACTAAAGTAAACACTGATCTCCATTATGGTAGTGAAAAAAACACCTAAACCTATTTAACTCTCAATAAGATCTTCTGTAGACATCTGACAGAAATAAAGTCAGTCTGGTTAGTAATGTGAATCTGGTGAAGCTGTTTTAGTAGTTGTTTAATCAGATCTTGAGAGATTTGATGTATTCTTTTATTCAGTTGATTTCATCTAAGGCTGTGGCTGAAGTCATTTGTAGTTCTTGTGTTTCTCTTTCCTTCAGTGATTCTGCAGGTGTTTATCACTAATGCTCAATCATCAATTAATCACCGAATTATCTCATTAACTTCACTAATTCAGTGTTACTCAAGCACTCTGTAGTGTGCACACATTATAAGTGTTCATTTAAAACTGAGGATTTTCTTGTGGGGTTTAAAGGGTTAAAGATTTAAGATGAAGAAAAAACAGCATGAAACATAATTTAACAGTAATAAACTGTAATTAATTTACAGGAAACAAACTGTAGAAAAACAGTTATTTACTGGCACCCCTGCTGCCAGTAAATAACTGTTTTTCTACTGTTTCTTGCCGTAAATTAATGGTTGCCAGCAAAAAAAAAGTGTTTTTCTACAGTTTGTTGCCGTTAAGTCAAGGAAAAACAGTAATATACTGTAAAATGTAAACGTCAGATTTACCAAATGAAAAAAAAGTTAATTTAACTAAAATAATTGTGAACATCCATAGAAAAAAAATTAGGCAAAGTCATACACTGATAATGAGAGTAAATACTGAACTCGACTGTATTAATGTGTGTTTGCACAAGAGAGATCGTTTAGTTTAATGTAGTTTTGTTGTTCACCATTGTGCTGTAGAGTAGAGCCGGTGCTTCAGTCAATGATGAGCCACAAATTCTGATTTTCTGCTGCTCTATATAAAGGCAGTAAATGTGGAGTCGCTGATACAGTGATGATCTCTGTGTTGAGTATTTCAGCACATACATGTGTAATACAGCTGACAATGAGCTGCAGTGATTTGAGTAAAAGTAATGTATTTAGTTACTTTATTACTGCACATTAAGTGTTTGCATCGTTATATTAAGAAATATTCCTTCTCAGTGGACTCAAATGAAATAAGTTCATAGTACTAACATCGTAGGAATGCTAGTTTTAAAAACTAGAACTGTTTGAAGCAGTGGGAGTGGAGTTAATTTCCATGGTAGAATTTATGGTAAAATACTGTTAAAAAATAAGAGTGGTAAATTAATGGTTAAGAGCTGTAAATTAACAGTACTTTACTGGCGCCCCTGCTGCCAGAAAATTACTGTTATTTAACGGCAAATGTTTTTACAGTGTGGATCTATCCTGCCTTGTATCATGGTTCAGGCTGCTGTTGGTGTAATGGTGAGGAGAATATATTCTTGGCACAATTTGGGCCCCTTAGTACCAACTGAACACCGTTTAAATGCCACATACCTGAGTATGATGTCCATCCCTTCATGACCACAGTATAGCCATGTGATGGCTCCTTTTAGCAAGATAACTTACCATGTCACAAAGCTCAAATCATCTCAAACTGGTTTATTGAACATTACACTGAGATCACAATAGTCAGACGGCCTCCAGTCACCTGATCTCAATCCAATAGAGCATTAGCGACTGATGCTTTCGAAGCACTGCTTTTTGTAAATTGTTTGTTTCAAACAATTGGTTTGGAGCATGTATCAAACTGCCAAAGCCACATGTTTTCAATAAACAAAGCTTAATCAAGTCACAACAGTTTCAAAATATCAGTGATTCTCTGGTTGGGGGTTGATCTTTCTGTAAACCTATGATAGCCACTGATACCACATTAGCAGTTTTGCTGTAGTCACACTACACTACCATAACTAATAACAAAATGTAATAATAACACTGCTAATATTCTATAACAAGGTCAGCATCTCGCATGGTGTGCTCCTGATATAATCTACAGTGTGTTTGTGTGCTACAAGCGCCATATAGTGTTGATTTACTTTTATCTAATATAAAAACGTGAATTAAAAAGCTTAGTTGTTCAGGTGCTGTATTCATATCTTGATTGAAGGTCAAAGGCTGAATCCTGAACTGCTAAAGGTTGAGGTTTAATGCATTTCTGATAATAACTCAAAAATGCAAGTTATGATAAAGTCCCAGATTCCAGTAAAGAATATTTTTGTCTTTACAAGTTATACAGAGTAATTTAAAGAAAAAAAAAAAAAATATATATATATATATATTTCCCAGAAATGAAAATAACTGAAATTATGTGTAACCCTTTGCAATAATCAGTAATAATTAATCCTTTTTATTTTTTCGAAAAGTGTGTGCAAAATTGGGGTATATATACTGAATTAACATTTCTGATGTCATCAAAATTTGTGTATATCTCATCCCAGCTACTTTAAACTCTGTTTGATCAGATTCTAGGGTTACTTTTACGCATAAAACCCCTTATACAACAACACTGATAGGAAGACTGAGAAAAAAGACATCAACATATTTCAAAATGACTTTAATGTAACATAAAAAAAAAAAAAAATGTTATATAAGTGCAACCAGTAGTGCAACATCAATATAGTGCAGGAGATGCTCTAAAACACCAGTCACTAACATGTTTTAGAGCTTAATAAATGAAAACTTTCTTCATGGTCACTATTGTGACTGGTGGGATTAAATGAATTAAAGCAAGACACTACAGGTGAACAGGGTAAAAATATTAAAATATTTCTTCAGATGATCAATCACAGTACTTCAAGACCATTTTTTCCTAAACTGTTGTTTAAATATTAAAATATCACATCATTCAAGTATAAAAGCTTCAATTTACTTATATTTTGAAATCAGAAAACTGAACACTGTATCAAACAGGTTCAAAACGTAAAAATTATTGTTTCATTTTATTGACATTTTAAAGGTTTTTATAAGAGGGGATTTTGGATTTCTCTTCATCAATCAGAAATAGTCAACTGCAAAAAATAAATGTGCAAAAAAAACAAAAAAATACTTTCCACAATGTACTGGGGGAAAGATATATGGACAAACTCCCTCAATAAAAACTTCAAAATATTGATAGGGATAAATCTGGAAAGTATGGTTTGTATAAGTAATGCTAAAGTTGATATATCTGACTCAAGTGCATAAAAAACACCTTTCAAGATATGAAATATCGAATATATAATGTAATAAAAACTATTTACATGGCCTAAAATTTTTACTAAAACTATTAGTATGGCCTTAATGTAATTTACCACAGAATATAAAAATGGTTAAAAAAAATAGTAAATATATATATGTATATATACACACACACACACACAAATGTATACAAACAAAATACTGGTGAGTAAATGAAAAAAATGTCTAGCCAGCTAATGGCAATTACACTGTCAAGGCGTCCATTGAGGGTTGCATGTAGAAAAAGGGAATAGTGCCATCCATACACTACACAATTTAAGCTGTCAGATCACTGTCCCTTTTACACAACACAACAGCGCTTTGCACTACATGATGTGTTGGTGACTGGTGTAACATTACAATATTTCACTGGGAAGAAACCTCCACAAATCCTCATCTCATGCAGAAAAGCCATAAGTAAGAAGTGATATGATGAAATGTAAGATCACACGTGAGCTGGACTCCGGTGTGAGACTGGAACTCTCCCTTGTCCTGTATCGTGCTCTCTCATTGGCTAGAAGGCACCACTGATGTCATTTCAAGTTAAAACACATTTCACACTGCTAGACACTGAATCACAGACAGGTCCAGGTTTTTATCCTGCTATAGGTTGTTAAAAATTCATTTTGCATCTGCGACACAATGGTTCTCTTAAATCACATCTGTGATATTTCAGAATATGTGAACTTCACTCATGAACTCTAGCACCTATCTGCCACAGATTTCAGGTTTTGTGAGCGCTCCCCACAAAACTTCACTGATGTAAAATAGCACCTATCTGCTGCAGATTTCAGGTTTTGTCAGAGATCTCCACAAAACTTCCTTGATGTGAGTGAAAACTGGGCATAAAATTGCGCATACACGGTATACACGTGTATACACAGCATAAAGGAACAAAAGCAGCGCTAAAAAAAAAGTAAAAAAAAAAAAAACAATAAGCTGATTAGCTAAAGCCATGTGCCCATGATGCTTACAAGCGCTGGTTTACATGTGTAACAGTATAATATCCACTGGATTCACACTCCCAGTCTCCCTCGCTGGCTGTGACACTATTCTACAAACACAAAGAACACAAATATTACATGAAATCAAATCAAATCACACTGACTGGACAAATGCATCTCAGCTGAACATGCTTCATGAACAAAACTAAGAGAGACAGAAAGGAGAAAATACCTGTAATGGACAGATGATGTGAAAGACTGAATATCTACCTTTAACGCGTCACATGATGTCCATTAGAAGTCCCATTAAGAAGCGTTGACCTCCGGAGGTATAACTAAAGATGTACTCTGATCAGGAGACAAGACTTGCAATTTTTTCCCCTGTAAGAAAACATTCACAGGAAGTCAAAGAAATAAACAAGACTAATGATTCACAGAAATACAGTTTTTTCTTTCTTTCTGATGTTTGCAGAATACACGGTAGTTTCCTTTTCCTAAATATTTAACATTTCTTAAATGTTTCTCTTAATGAATCTTCTGTACTGTTATCTTTGGTACTGAAAAGATTTGCATGCCATAGGGTGTATGAATTATTGTGATTAAAATAGATTGGTGAGTTGGTGAGTATTAAAACTAAGAATACAGTTGTATTAAGACTCAGAATAAAGTTGTACTAAGTGGTTTTTATATTATTGTTATTTAGTTTATTTGGGGAGATATCTGAATGTTGTTGTTTTTTTTCATGGCCTCGCTGGTGAAGTTTTGTATGAAAAATAAAGGAGAAGAAACAACAGATTCACAATGAACATCTGTTACACCCGGACACTAAAGTGAAGTCAGAACATGTTAAATAAATAATTCACAAAAAAACTATTTTATAATAGCAATACTTAAAAAAGGAAATACTGTTCTTCATTCGGAGTAAAACAGTACAAAAGCAGCAGTGTCTTAAAGAGTCAGTTATTGTTGGTGTTTCTGTGTACTGATTTCTGTTTCTCACAGATCTGAATCTGTGGTTATTTATTCATTTATTCAGGCAGACAGATTCAGTGTTCATAGCATCTCACCTGATCACGATTGTTCTGTGTGTCTGTTTGGAAAATAAACATAATTAAACACTGATTACTTTGATTATTAACAACACAAAATATATATTTTCACACATACATCCCATTCTGTATGTGTTACTCACATTTCCGATAGAGAAACACAGCTGCAGCAGCAGCAGCAGCAGCGATGATCAACAGAAGAACACCAATCCCTGCTCCAGCAGCTGGAGACAGACCTGAATCTAGAACAGATAAAGACAGACAGTCATTATTAATAGAGAGAGACTGATTATACATCCAGCATTTAACAATATCTTTAACTTATATTCACATCTTTCTACTTTGGTCATCAGTTGTATGATATTGATTTAGCTGATAAAGGGCACCTTCTGGTGTTTTTGTAATGAACAGCAGCTAAAGCAGCATCACAGCATTGTGAGCTCAGCTAGAAACAGCAGCATGTTTCAGTGACTCTCTGACTTACAGCTTCAAAACTCTCACTTCATGTGAAGATGATACAGACAATATACAAAACAGATTATATTTTAACACTGAGTCACAGCTCACTTTCGAACAGGCCACATTAATATTACATACATTTATATTAACTAAATTATTTATTATACAATTAAAAATAACATTAACTTGACAATATTTTTGGTCTATATTCTAAAGTTAGAGGGCAAAGGCACTGAATAACTCATTTATACTCACCAATGACCGTTAATACAGTTGATATTCTGCTAATACTGAAGTTGCTGCTGATGATGATGATCTGTAGTGTATAATCTCCAGAGTCTGTGTTTGTGATGTTCATGATGGTCAGAGATCCAGTCTGATTGTTCAGCTTCAGTCTGTCTCTGAATCTCTCTTTACACTCATCATCTGAACAGATCTTCCTCTGATCTCCAGTGATTTCAGCGATGAGAGAGTCCTTAAAATACCACTTCATCACATCATTTGGGTTTTTTATTACTCCAGGATCTAAAGTAACAGATTCTCTCTCCTTCACTGACTTTCTCTTCATTTCATCTCGTTGAGCAGCAGAAACACCTGAAACACAAACCAACAGCTGCTGAAGGATCTTTTTGGGGGAAAACAAACTCAACAAGATAACCGATTAATCATAATATAAGAAAAACTTGTACTCGTAAACAAGTACTTCACATACTCTTTCTAGACTTTGACTAAAATACTACATTTGTCTATACGTTGTGCTTACATTGAACACATCCTGGACAGCTAAAACACAATAATTAACAAAAATCAGATGCACATAAACAGATGATAAGAAAATGTGACGATTGATGATTTCAGAGATTAGAAATGGAAATAATTCTGTTCTGTTTAATGATAAAAGAGGAGCTCTGAATGTCACTGTTATAATAAACATTTATAATCTGTTTCTAAATATTCATGAAATGACTCACCATGTACAGAAACACTGAAGATCTTGTCACTGACGCTGCCGGTGTTGATTATCACTAGTTTATATTCTCCAGAGTCTGTGATTCTGATGTCTCTGATGGTCAGAGATCCAGTCTGATGATCCAGCTTCAGTCTGTCTCTGAATCTCTCTTTACACTCATCCTCTGAACAGATTTCTCTCTTTTCTCCATTGATTATAGCGATTTGATTGCCATTAAAATACCATCTCATCGTTTCTTGTTGATTTGCTTCAATATTAGTGTGTAGAGTGACTGAATCTCCCTCCTTCACAAACACTGACTCTTCACCTGTACCAACACCAGACACACCTGGAGGAGAACAAATGAACATTTAATTCAATCTGTGATAGTGGGACTAAATCACACAACACCTAAACACTGTGAACATGTTTCAGACATATTTCACTCACTGTCTGTAAAAGATTGTATATTTAAATATTTCCAGTCTGAATTAATTTACAAGTGTAGTAGACGATCAAAACTAGACTTCTCATGTCTCTCCTGCTTCTCGTATGAGGGGTGAGATTTTGATCAGGTTTGGGGCTGGGCTTTAGAGATGAGGACCAATCAGGTAACAGTATCCCCACACCAGTTTCCTCCCATTGTTCAGTTCTTTTAGGCATATGGTATTTAATGATTTATAAACAGTATTTAATAGATTATTCTTCTAATAAAACATTTGCAATAGGTTTGTAAAAGGTGTTTTATTTCCATGTTTAACCTAAGATTGTGTTGAATCTAAAGTTTTGACCAGCAGACTGTCGCAAAATTCCTTATATATTCTTAATGATTGCGAACATTTACATTTAGTCATGTAGCAGACGCTTTTATCCAAAGTGACTTACAAATAAGGACACTGGACGCAATCAAAATCAATAAAAGAGCAATGATAAACAAGTGCTATAACAAGTCTCAGTCAGCTTAATGCAGTACACATAGCAAGTTTTTTTTTAACTACATAATAAATAAATAAAAGAATAGAGCAAGCTAGTGTTAAAGGTATTTTTGCGTTTGTTAATTGTATAATAAAAAGAAAACAAATAGAACAAAAAAAGATTAAAAAAAGCTAGTGTTGGTTTTATTTATTTTTTTATTATTATTATTATTTTTAAAATAAATAACAGAATTAGAATAGAGAGTGCTAGAGTTAGAGGGTCAAATAAAGATGGAAGAGATGTGTTTTTAGCCGATTCTTGAAGATGGCTGAGGACTCAGCTGCTGGGATTGAGTTGGGCAGATCATTCCACCAGGAGGGAACAGTTCATTTAAAAGTCTGTGAAAATGATTTTGTGCCTCTTTGAGATGAACAATAAAGTGATGTTCACTTGCAGAACGCAAACTTCTAGAGGCACATAAGTCTGAAGAAATTAATTTAGATAAATCTGAACCAGACTGAAGCAGTAAAAAACGCCTAACCTTTATGTTAAGTCCTGTGTATATAAAGAGTCATTTTCAAGACCTTTTGTTATCTGTTACGGGAAAATAAAGCAATGTGAAACTCCCTCCAGAATCAGGGTATCTTCCGTCCATTCCAAATCCGTTTTCAATTAAAAAACAGAAAACGAAAGACTCAAGAGGATTCAAGTGAGAGAACATGAATTAAATAAAGAGAAATGGAAAAATGGCTCGTTTATTCGTTATTCCATCTAGGTTAACAAACGGAAAATGAGTTTTTGACTTGATTTCTGATTTTGTCGTTTGGGGATTAAAAAACGGTTTATGGCTTCAATATTTCATTCGCACTTGTGGGCGGAGCTGAAACGCTCCTTTCATCTGATTGGTCGAATCGCTCCGCCTTCAACTCGGTCTCCTCAGTCTTTCAGAATAAGAGTCTCACAAGATTAATGTCTGAAACCAGATGTAGCTGGACACATAATTCGTGTTGCTGCGACTTGCAAGTCACCCCTTTAAATTATTTCTAGGTTATAGTATTGTATGAATATTGTCCCACTGTAAATACAGTGCAAATAGTTCTGTCTCCTTGGATAAAAGTGAAGTGGAAATAAAAATCAATAACAGACTGAACAGTTCCATGTTAATATGTCTGTAACATTTACCACTCTCGTCTTTTAAGTCTAAAGGCACTAGGTAGGTGTGTGTGTGACATTAAAAATTAATTGGGAAAATTAATATAGTTCAATTTATGAAATAAATTTGTAATATTAGTTTTATTACATACTAAATTTAATGATGTTTTTCTTTTAGTCTTCTTTGTTGGCCTTGAGAAAGCCGACATATATTGAACATTATTATCATTTATTATGAGAGTAATTGACAACGACTAAAATTTTAATGTTTCACCAAATTCAGCTCAGATCTTCAGACTCGTCTGACTCGTTGCTGTAACTGGTCAGACTTTGTCCTTCTCAAAAAAATCCTAGTGACTTTCATTATCTGAGCAATGAAGGTCTTACACTTAAGGTCCACTAGAGGGGGAGACAGGATTTCTGTTTATGTAAGTTTAAATGACAGATAAATACATGAATTTCATGTGTACTACCATGAATATGCCATATCTGTGTACAAGAATAAACTTCACACTTCAAGTTGTACTTAAAACTTCCCATTCTGGCTTTTTCAACGTACCTCCAAATTTATTTTAAGATTTATTTGTTATTCACACTGGTTTATGCATTTAATGTTTGTCCATCTGGAACTTTTATTTTTCATGAGGTGTACATTTTAAGATGTACTCTGTGTTGATAAATCACATGCACTGAATGTAAAGTGCTAATGTCAGGACTCTCAGTCCTCCTCTTGGATGGCCAGTGTCCTGCAAAGTTTAGCTACCCCAAATAAACACACCTAAGCTAAGCAAGGTCTTCAGGATCAGTAGCAATGTCCAAGCAATTGTGTTGGAACTGAACTCTGCAGAACATGGTTCTCCCGGTTCAGGACTGGGTTTTAAATCTATAAATGAATTTGTACAGTTGGGTGTCTGCATGCAGAGGTGTACTTCAGTAAGTACAATGTAAACTGTATCTATAAAGACAAAATCTTCAGATCAGCATTTAGGCCACTGCCTTGAGGTCTCCATCCATTGGTCAAAACAGACCTCGCACCCCACCACACTCCTGCTAGCTGTCAACATTAACTGCGGCTGGTGCCAAATAAAAATTATTATGTATCCCTTGTGCATTGTTCAAATTCACTACCCTTTCGTTATGTTTGGGATTAAAACATCCACTGAATTAAACTCCTATAAGCATTAGATTAATTTTTTTCCCCCCTAATTTATTGTTGGTGGCTGTTTTTACACCATTGACTTCCATTATAATTACCTTTTTGATTGCAAAGCCATGACACATAATCATGCATTCTTGATTTTTTGTGGTTTTCCCTGTTGGGAAGAGGTAAAATTTGTTATTTTTACAGTTGATCACTAGGTGGGACCATTAAAACAGAACTCCATATAACTCCATATACAAGTTTTGTTCCGAGGTCACCGTGGCCACCAAATCCAGTCTGTGTCCAGATCAGAGGGTCACTGCAGTCACCCGGATCCAGTACGTATCCAGACCAGATGGTGGCTCAGCACCTAGAAAGGACCTCTTCTGCCCTGAAAGACAGCGGAGACCAGGACAACTAGAGCCCCAGATACAGATCCCCTGTAAAGACCTTGTCTCAGAGGAGCACCAGGACAAGACCACAGCAAACAGATGATTCTTCTGCACAATCTGACTTTGCTGCAGCCTGGAATTGAACTACTGGTTTCGTCTGGTCAGAGGAGAACTGACCCCCAACTGAGCCTGGTTTCTCCCAAGGTTTTTTTCTCCATTCTGTCACCGATGGAGTTTTGGTTCCTTGCCGCTGTCGCCTCTGGCTTGCTTAGTTGGGGTCACTTCATCTACAGCGATATCGTTGACTTGATTGCAAATAAATGCACAGACACTATTTAACTGAACAGAGATGGCATCACTGAATTCAATGATGAACTGCCTTTAACTATAATTTTGCATTATTATGCATTATTATTGAGACACTGTTTTCCAAATGAATGTTGTTCAGTGCTTTGACGCAATGCATTTTGTTTAAAGCACTATATAAATAAAGGTGATTGATTGATTGATTGATTGACAAGTCAGAAACTAAGCTTTTTTTGCGCAGGCCTATCTATGGTCCCACCTAGTGATCAACTGTAAAATATTAACAAATTTTACAACTTCCCAACAGGGAAAACCACAAACAATCAAGAATGCATGATTATGTGTCATGGCTTTGCAATCAAAAATGTCATTATAATGGAAGTCAGTGAAAAAAACAGCCACCAACAATAAATTAGGGGGGGGGGGGATTTAATCTAATGCTTATAGCAGTTTAATTCAGTGGATGTTTTCATCCCGAACATAATGAAAGGGTAGTGAATTTGAACAATGCACAAGGGATACATAATAATTTTTATTTGGCACCAGCCGCAGTTAATGTTGACAGCTAGCAGGAGTGTGGTGGGGTGCGAGGTCTGTTTTGACCAATGGATGGAGACCTCAAGGCAGTGGCCTAAATGCTTATCTGAAGATTTTGTCTTTATAGATTACATGTGATTTATCAACACCGAGTACATCTTAAAATGTACACCTCATGAAAAATAAAAGTTCCAGATGGACAAACATTAAATGCATAAACCAGTGTCAATAAAAAATAAATCTTAAAATAAATTTGGAGGTACGTTGAAAAAGCCAGAATGGGAAGTTTTAAGTACAACTTGAAGTGTGAAGTTTATTCTTGTACACAGATATGGCATATTCATGGTAGTACACATGAAATTCATGTATTTATTTGCCATTTTACGTAAATAGAAATCCTGTCTCCCCCTCTAGTGGACATTAAGTGTAAGATCTTAATTGCTCAGATAATGAAAGTCACTAAGATTTTTTGAGAAGGAAATTTGGTGAAACATTAAAATTTTAGTCGTTGTCAATTACTCTCATAATAAATGATAATAATGTTCAAATATATGTTGGCTTTCTCAAGGCCAACAAAGAAGACTAAAAGAAAAACATCATTCAATTTAGTATGTAATAAAACTAATATTAGGCTACTAATTTATTTAATAAATGTAACTATATTAATTTTCCCAATTAATTTTTAATGTCACACACACACCTACCTAGTGCCTTTTGACTTAAAAGATGAGAGTGGTAAATGTTACAGACATATTAACATGGAACTGTTCAGTCTATTTTTGATTTTTATTTCCACTTCACTTTTATCCAAGGAGACAGAACTATTTGCACTGTATTTACAGTGGGACAATATTCATACAATACTATAACCTAGAAATAATTTAAAGGGGTGACTTGCAAGTCACAGCAGCACGAATTATGTGCGCAGCAACATCTGACTCAAATATTATGTTAATTAACAGTGAGCGGTGGTTTCAGACACTACTCTCATAAGACTCTTATTCTGAAAGAATGTAAGACCGAGTTGAAGGCGGAGCGATTCGACCAATCAGATGAAAGGAGCGTTTCAGCTCCGCCCACAAGTGCGAATGAAATATTGAAGCCATAAACCGGATTTTAAACCCCAAACGACAAAATCAGAAATCAAGTCAAAAACTAATTTTCCGTTTGTTAACCTAGATGGAATAACGAATAAACGAGCCATTTTTCCATTTCTCGTTATTTAATTCATGTTCTCTCACTTGAATCCTCTTGAGTCTTTCGTTTTCTGTTTTTTAATTGAAAACGGATTTGGAATGGACGGAAGATACCCTGATTCTCCAGGAACGTCGCTTGGCTAACTGTGCGTTCACACCGCCAGCGTCGAGAGCGTCAAAGTGGCGCGGCGCGACTTGGCCGTTGAGAGCGTCGAGGAGAGTTGAAATCAGGGCAACTTTATGGTAATGAGCTATGACGCGGTTGGGCAGCAACCAATCAGAACGTAGAAGTCACCGCTTGAGCGGATTCCAGAGAACGTCTCCGGTTACTATCGTAACCTCGGTTCCCTGAGAGGCGGGAACGAGACATTACGTCAGCTAAGACGTATATGGGAACTCTTCCCTTCTCCACTTTCACTGAAATCTTATTGGCTAACGCCAGCTGGGGACAGCTGGCCAATTGACGCGTAGCATGCAAATACTGGCGGGTAAGCGTGCAGTATAAAATGCATGGGCGCGAAAATTACGTCAGAATCACGACTGAACGCTAGCACAGCTGATCAAACAGCGACCACGGCGGCTAACGTAATGTCTCGTTCCCGCCTCTCAGGGAACCGAGGTTACGATAGTAACCGGAGACGTTCCCTCTCGAGGCGGTAACTCAACATTACGTCAGCTAAGACGTATATGGGAACTGTATAAAATCCCGCCGTGAGAGCAGTGAAGATAAGCCCTGAACGGAGTCAATCACCCTCACACAAGCAGTACAGTTCTAGCCAATGGCCGTGTCGCTAAGAGCGCTTGCATCTGATAGGCGGAACTAGGCCAATGAGACATCTGCTCCGACCCTAACAAAATATGCATAACTTCAAGCAATATATCGAAATCTGCACTAATCAGGGCAGACACAAAGCAATAAGCACTCAAGCATGAGAGTTAAACAGAGTCGACGGCGTTTGCGGTGACTGCTGCATAAACCATTTAAACCATAACACAGAGTTAGCAGCCATGGTAACTACTGTATAGCTGGTTATAACAGCTTTAATGAATAAAACTTAACTCACCGAAAAACATGTGACGCTACAGAGGGAACATCCAGCTTGTTAAACCTGGCGATTGTGTTCTGGGAAGACCAGCCAGCAGCAAAACATAAATACTGGACAGACATACCTCTAGACCAGGCCCATCAGGAAGCATTTATAATGTCCTCGCAGAATGAGCTCTGATGTTGAGGGGGTAATCCTTCCCCTGGCATTTGATAGCGTCCACGATCCAGTGAGAAAGTCTCTGTTTAGAAACAGCACGTCCCTTATTACATCCACCAAGCACACGAACAGCTGGTCCGACTGACGAAAGGCGGCCGAGCAATTCATATACATCCGTAAAACCCTAACAGGGTCCCGGCGCTCTGAGTATCAGCGTCGCGCGAGGCTGACGGCTCAACAGATAAGGCGGGCAGGGAAACAAAACGGTGTATTGAGTGACTTCGAAACGAAACCCGGTCTCGGCCGGAGAGTGATTATCTACTTGCTCCCCTGAGAAAACTGAATACCAGAGCGTGCTTACCGATCGTTTACCCGTAACCGGGGAACGAAAGCGGCAATAGCGGTCACATACACCTTCAGCGTGGATGGTTTCAAACTCCCGCTATCCAACTGTGCTGTAGAAAGCGCAAAACATCCGACACGGAACAGGTCCCCGGGTCAATATAAATGTTCTCGCACCATTTTGTGAAAACTCACCACTTCCGAGTAGCAGCGAATGTTTGATGATGCTCGCGTTTCAGTAAGTGTGTTTAGCACTCGTCAGTGCAGAGAGTCCCGCTCATTAGGGTCCCCGCAGCGGCCACACATGAAGGTTCCACAGCTCGGGGCTGGGGTGCTATATTGTGCCATTCGCCTGAGACAGCAGGTCCTGCTTGAAGGGGATTCGCCATGTGGGAGCCATCAGTAACTCTCTCAGGTCCGCGAACCAGGGCTGATTCGGCCAGTTCGGGGCCACGAGTATAACTGAAGCTTTCTCCTCCCTGATTTTGCACAACACAGGCAGAATCTTCACAGGAAGGAACGTGTAAGCCTGGCTTCCGGCCAGCGCGATGTCAGAGCATCTCCCAGCAGGGGGGAGTGAGATAGCAAACGTGTTCTCGCTCGTGGCAAACAATCCACTTCCTCCCTCCCAAATCATTAGATCTGATCTTGGGTGAAGCCAACATCTCCTTAAGGAATCCCGTTCCTCAAAAGCATGCTCACTCCACGGTTCAAAGTACCGGGGATGTGCGACGCTCCTATGGAGATTAAGTGTCGGTCCGCCCACAACAGGAAACTCGCTGCCTGTTTGAATAGAGCTCTGGAGCGCACGCCGCCCTGGCGATTTATGTACGAGACCACAGACGTGTTGTCGGTTTGAATCAGTACATGTTTCCGCTCCAATTTCGACCAAAAGGCTTGCAGGGATATTAGGACACCGCTTCCATATTCCAAACGGTTTTGTGTCACCTTCTCTGTGACTCCGACCACAGGCCCAGACGGACTGCTCCCCGGCCTAGATCGCGTTCGTAGAGAAAAGAACTCCTGGGCTGAACATAACCGGGCTGTTCCACGGTCTCAGAGTGCTGACGCAACTGTGAATGACCGTAAGTGCTTGTGGACCGAAGACCACGCCCTCGGCGGAACTCGAGTTACAGCCAAAACTGTAGCGGCCGCAATGTAGCAGACCCAGATGGCACACTGAAGAAGCCGCCGCCATCAGTCCCAGAAGCCTCTGAAATTCCCTCAGTGCAAACGACCTGCCCAGTCAGAAACAGCGCAGAGTCGATGAAATGCTCTAGAGAGAGATGGGCTCGCATCGCCATCGAGTCCAAACATATTCTCAGATATGTTACAGTCCGACTCGTAAAAACACGCTCTTCTGCATATTCACACGCAGTCCCAGCGTATCCAAACGGCGAAACATTGTTTCCACGTGACTGATAGCACATCTCTTGAGTGGGCTAAAATCAGCCAATCGTCCAGATAATTCAACATGCGCATTCCGCTCGATCTGAGGGGAAATTTCGCTCTATCGCTCTCTCACGAGCAGACTGAGAACTTCCTGTTGCAGAACAGGACGGTTTTGGGGCAAAGTCAGTGACGGGACCACGCCATTGAAGCGGGGAGGTCTGCGTTTGAATTGGAGAGAATATCCGTCGTGAATTATTCCCAGTATCCACGGTGAAACGCCCGGGATAGCCCTCTTACCGTCCATGAGATGACACGGACGACGCGTTAGGTCTACAGCCACTGATGGCTTATTTTAATGAGGGCCTCGGCCCCGCGAGGCTGGAAGCACTGGCGGGAGGGCGGGCGCGTCGCTAAATGGTGTGACACTCTTGCGCCATAATGAGGCCATTATAATCATGGACTGTGGCTCTTCGCTGTTTGAGACAGGGCGAGTGACACAACGTTGGGTGCAAGAATTTGTATATATGCTTCTTTAGTACAATTTTTACTCACAAAAACATCATTTAAACACATATAGCAATCGTCACCCATAGTGATGTGGGGGACATGATGCATGTGTCTTAGTGGTGTTGGCACTCTCGCTCCTTCGCGAGGCCATTATAATAATAGGTTGTGGCTCTGCACTGTTCTGAGACAGGGCGAGTGACACAGAGATGAGTGTAAGAGGAAGTAAAGCTCTTTAGTTGATTGTAACATGCTTTTATTGTGGAACTCACACAAACAGCATTCAAACATAGCAATCGTCGCCCGAAGAAACATGGGGGACATGATGCATCTGAACATTGAGGGTGACACCGTGTTCATGTGGTGTTGGCACTCTCGCGAGGCCAGTATAATCATGGGTTGTGGCTCTGCACTGTTCTGAGACAGGGCGAGTGACACAGTGATGAGTGTAAGAGGCAGTAAAGTTCTTTCGCTGATTGTATACCTGTTTTATTGTGGAACTCACACAAACAGCATTCAAACAGACATAGCAATCGTCGCACGAAGAAACATGGGGGACATGATGCATTTGAACATTGAGGGTGACACCGTGTTTATGTGGCGTTGGCACTCTCGCGAGGCTAGTAATCATGGGTTGTGGCTCTGCACTGTTCTGAGACAGGGCGAGTGACACAGAGATGAGTGTAAGAGGAAGTAA
Organism: Carassius auratus; assembly: GCF_003368295.1. Classification (NCBI taxonomy): domain Eukaryota; kingdom Metazoa; phylum Chordata; class Actinopteri; order Cypriniformes; family Cyprinidae; genus Carassius; species Carassius auratus. The sequence continues at coordinate 82,854 of NW_020525967.1, read as the reverse complement.
AGCTCTTTAGTTGATTGTAACATGCTTTTATTGTGGAACTCACACAAACAGCATTCAAACAGACATAGCAATCATCGCCCGAAGAAACATGGGGGACATGATGCATCTGAACATTGAGGGTGACACCGTGTTTATGTGGTGTTGGCACTCTCGCGAGGCCAGTATAATCATGGGTTGTGGCTCTGCACTGATCTGAGACAGGGCGAGTGACACAGAGATGAGTGTAAGAGGCAGTAAAGCTCTTTCGCTGATTGTATACCTGCTTTTATTGTGGAACTCACACAAACAGCATTCAAACAGACATAGCAATCGTCGCCCGAAGGAAATGGGGGACAAGATGCATATGAACATGGCGCTTGGGGGCGGGGCCTCCCGCTCACTCACTCTTTCACCGTCAGGGAGACGGCTCGTATGGCGCGCTGGCTCTCTCGCGGCGCGGGGTCCTAAACTGACCCTGGCGTTACCTTCCAGGCTCTTACCACTGCTGGTTTCGGCAGAAACGAGCGTCCGGTTCAGAGCGGGGTGCCACTGCGGGTTATTTTAGCTGGTTTCAGAGCCTGGCCCGGTGCATAAGAATCTCGCAGAAGAAGACTGGGGTGAGCGACGGGGTATCACATGGCTCATACTTTGGCGCGCTTTCTGCGTCTCTGAGAATAGCTCCATGACGTCACCAAAGAGGCCGGAGGGAGCAACTGGAACGTTTAGGAGCGGCCTACGGTCCGCGTCTTTCAGGACAGCTAGGGAAGCCATAGGTGCCTGTAAAGATGACCATGAGCTCCGTGAAACAGCTGAGCAGAGCGCTTAATAGCAATCAGCGCGAGATCAGTTGCCGCGATCCTGATGACGTCAGCGCTACTGTGCCGCCGTTTGCCTGAAACACCTTGAGTATTGCCCTGGCAAAGAGCAGAAGCTGCACTCGCTCTTCCTAGACTGTGGTCCGGACCAAAAGCAGAGGGAGACGAGCACAGGTGTGTGGTAACAGTCTCCTAGACGGGGGGGGGGAGGGTTTCCGTCCCGTCCACGTGCGTGATATGGCCTTCGTAGCAGAGTGGGTGCGCGCCGATTGGGGTGCAGCCCACGATTTCACCACGAGCTCTTGCATACTGGAGGAGCCACGAGTCTAGTTACCTATCACAGGTTCGTCATGTGCGTTGCAAGCGAGACTCAGCTCCGAGACGACCTTTCCGAAGACCCTGACGAGCTTCTCCTGGAGGTCTCAGGGCCCTCTTGGTCGGGGCGGTCCCACTGAGAGGCCCAAACCTTTTTCGACGTCGAAGCGACATGGAGTCGTTTTCTTCGCCAGCACCGAAGAGGACGAAGTTCGCGGAAGCTATAGTCCACCACGCCGACGTCAAACTCGTCTTCGGGCAGGGGAGGGCCCACCAGCGGCTCGCTGGCGGCAGTGGGCCTCATTCCCGCCGTCCTCCGAGCCACTCTGGCTCTGAGGGCGCGCACTGGCAGCTTTCGGTACAGTGGGCGCAAGTGTTGTCCGTGTGAGAATCCCAAGCAGGTCACACAGAACTGTTGAAGGTCCGAATCTAGCATTAGCAGCCATCGGATGCGGAGAGGAAAAACAGGGTGAGTAGTCCTCTATTGCAACTTCCACGATGACTTAGATAAGACTTCTAGCGTGAAGAAAGAGATTCTGACGTAATTTTCGCGCCCATGCATTTTATACTGCACGCTTACCCGCCAGTATTTGCATGCTACGCGTCAATTGGCCAGCTGTCCCCAGCTGGCGTTAGCCAATAAGATTTCAGTGAAAGTGGAGAAGGGAAGAGTTCCCATATACGTCTTAGCTGACGTAATGTTGAGTTACCGCCTCGAGAGGGAACTCAGCTCCGAGTCGACCACATTAGTTCTCAAAACAAAAGGTTGATTATTGCTGTGGCGGGTTTGCAATAATCTATGATGTGTCCCTGTTTGCGTACAGGGACATAAAAAAAAAATGATACGTGGACAAAGGTGTCTGAGATTGTTCATGTTTCTGGTGAGTTGCTGATGTGCAGTAAATATATAAGATTAATAATCTAATGATATAATAAATAATACTAGGCTACAGTAGGCCCCGTTTTTTTTTAATTCCTTGATTATACGTACATTAAGTAATGTTCATACTTTATATTTACTTAAGTAACATTTTCAATGCAGGACTTTTACTTGCATCAGAGTATTTTTACAGTGTTTTATACATTATTAGGTAAAGGATCTTAATACTTCGTCCACAACAATATTTAATGAGGTTAACTTATACTCTCATTGTGGTTAGTCTGCACAAGATCAAGAAGCTTGTTTGCTTTGCGGCCGCTTTAAATACACGATAAGCATTCGCTCTACGTCAGAGCGCTCACGAATCTTTCTGCAGCGTTGTGAGCAGGGCGGCCAGAGCGATTTTTGACGCTCCCGACGCCGGTGTTACGGTTTAACTGGTTACCGTGTTATCTGGTGACCAACTTCCTGTTTAGGTCTCCGCTGCAGATGTGCTGGAACGACGGCAGCAGATTCGCCGATTCTGAAAGCACAAACTGACATGATATTAAGTGTCTAATAAACGCAGACTTGCTCATTGCATGATTTTGATATTCTTGCAGAGATAACAAGTTATAGGTATGATCGCCCGTAGCGGCTGAAGTAAGTAGGATAAACAAAAAAATAAAATAAAGTAAATCTGTGTTTGCACGGGTTTCGAACACGCGCTAAAAGACAACGCGCCGCGGGACAACACTCACAAACCACCGAGCCACCGATCTTCACGTTAACAGCTCCAGATCTCTGGATTCAACACAGGACTCTCGGCGTCACATCTTGAAACTGGCTGAATCAAGGAACTGTGACCGTGTTAACTTGTGACCTCTGTTTGCAAGCAAAAATCAAATTTTACTGTTGCTATAAGTTAACAATTCCAGCCAAAGCGCTTCTAATGCTGCTAAATGATTTGATACCATCTGAAAATTACTCATCGTCAAAAATTACGAATCCCATTAATGTAAACATGCATAACAACAGCCCAAAGTTTAAGTAGCTTAGTTCCATTGGTTCATTGGCAAAACACATTCTTACAGTGGCAGGCTGCCCACATACACTTCTTGGCTATGAACTGCAAAACTACATGTACAGAATGCATCATTTCACTTTGAGGAACAATATTTAATAATAATAGGTTGCACTACTTTGCTGCAAAGTGTAATTTACTTTGTTTAAATAACTTTGCAACATATTTTTCTGCTTGTATGGTTGTGATTGTATGCATCTGAATTGAAATCAACTAGACACAAAGCACAATTGACTGTACATACAATTGTCATTACAGACTTACATGCAAAGACCATCAAAGTTTGATTGAACCCAAATGGCCATTTCCGTTACAACCATTAAAGCTCTTGAAAATGTTCTGTGTTGTTTTTATTCAGGGTTTTCAGCAGCATTTAGATAATATAATAGATGATATTTCACATAATCTTTATTAAACAAATTAGATGATAAACAAGTTAATACAGGCACATTGTCTTTAAAGTGCAACATGCATTCTTCACAGATTAATATCACATGTGACCTATGGTTTCACTGGAACTGTGTTGGTCAGCCTCCTATTGAGGAAGATTTATTTTGTCCTGCTTGTGTTTAAGTGTGTGTGTGGTAAATCAGTGAAAAGTCCTCTAGAAGTGTTATATGAATTTGTTTTTTACCTTTGTTTATATAGTGCTTTATACAATACTGATTGTGTCAAAGCAGCTTTACAGAGTCAACAGGAAAACGGAGAACAACAGTCATTTTCCAGCTAAAGTCAGTTCATTGATTTAGTGATGGACCAATGAGCTTAGTGATTGTGAACCAGTGAAATGAACCACTTCTGTGTCTTTTGTAGCATGATTGATTTGAGCATTAACATTTCTTTGATTCATTTTGTTTTCTTTGTATTTTTGACAAATGTCTAGTACACCAAGATAAATTCCTTGTACCTGTAAACCCATTGTATCTTACAATAAAAGGGATTGTGATGGTGAAAAATAGCTTGTGGAGCATTGATTGAAAGATTTTGGAAATTTGTCATTTACATATTTTGACATTGTGGCTGAGAGGTTCCATGGGAACAATGTCCCATCAAATATGGATCCATTTCGAAATGCTGATTTTTACTAGTGTTTTTGACACTCTCTAAAAGTTGTTGCCATTTATTAACACTTTAAATGTTGTCTTGGATAGATGACAGGTGATATATATATATATTTTTTATGTTGTAAAACAAGAAGTGTATGTGGGCAGCCTGCCACTGTAAGAATGTGTTTTGCCAATGAACCAATGGAACTAAGCTACTTAAACTTTGGGCTGTTGTTATGCATGTTTACATTAATGGGATTCGTAATTTTTGACGATGAGTAATTTTCAGATGGTATCAAATCATTTAGCAGCATTAGAAGCGCTTTGGCTGGAATTGTTAACTTATAGCAACAGTAAAATTTGATTTTTGCTTGCAAACAGAGGTCACAAGTTAACACGGTCACAGTTCCTTGATTCAGCCAGTTTCAAGATGTGACGCCGAGAGTCCTGTGTTGAATCCAGAGATCTGGAGCTGTTAACGTGAAGATCGGTGGCTCGGTGGTTTGTGAGTGTCGTCACGCGGCGCGTTGTCTTTTAGCGCGTGTTCGAAACCCGTGCAAACACAGATTTACTTTATTTTATTTTTTTGTTTATCCTACTTACTTCAGCCGCTACGGGCGATCATACCTATAACTTGATATCTCTGCAAGAATATCAAAATCATGCAATGAGCAAGTCTGCGTTTATTAGACACTTAATATCACGTCAGTTTGTGCTTTCAGAATCGGCGAATCTGCTGCCGTCGTTCCAGCACATCTGCAGCGGACACCTAAACAGGAAGTTGGTCACCAGATAACACGTTAACCAGTTAAACCGTAACACCGGCGGTATGAACGCACAGAAAGCCCCGCCTCAACCAGTCCATCGTGCTAACAAGCATAACCATGATAACAGGAGAGGTGTAGGGACAGAAAACAGACTTTGAAATTAAACGGTGACATGCATTGTTAAAACAGCGAACATTATGCTCACAATTATTTAAAAAATTAACTAAGATTCATTAAAAAGCTCTCTTTGTTTAATAAGTGTGACTCATAGCTGCCTGCTCCGTTCCTCTTTCGGAAAAGCGTCTAAAACTATAACAACATGTCATCTTCACTCCTCAGCTACATAAAACAACATCAATTTCTGTCGAGTAGAAAGTGATTCGATGGAAATACAAAATAATACAGAAAAGAGACCCGTAAATGCATGTCTTACCAAGCACGAGAAAAACATTCACCAACATCCACAAAACGCCAGGACTCATTTTCACCAGACTTTCGTCTTTACAAAAAAAAAAAGTAAATTAAATGTAAATAAAAGCTCCGTATTTATTAACACAGCGCATTGGGAACCCTATGACAGCCCCTACAGAATAATAAGTAGACCAAAAAGCTTCTGCTTCCAAGAGGGTCCAAGAGGGTCTGGCTTCTTCTTCTTCTATTTTCTTTCTTTCTTTTTTTTTTTAACGGCGGTTGGCATCCAGCTTAATGGTGCATTACCGCCACCTTCTGTTCCGGAGTGTGGATCAGTCAGTAGGTTTACAGTATAATCTATAATATCAAAAAAAAAAAAAAACGGTAAGGGGGGGGGCGGGGGGAAACCCTTTATATCCTATAATAAAGCCCAGTATCCTTTAAAAAAACCAACAATTCTCTCACCTGTGCTCTGTCATTCATACTAAGTACTGTTTTTAAAGTGAGTTTCTGCACCCCTTGTTCTTTAAATCTGTTATCCATTATCACCCTCTCCCTCTGATATTTCCTACAATGTAGAATTACATGTTCCACCGATTCCTCTTCCTGACATTCCTCACACATACCCGTCTGATGTTTCCCCACCATTCTTAATGTTTTATTTAGAGCACAGTGTCCCAGCCTTAGTCTCGTAAGTACCGTTTCCTCTTTTCTATCTCCACCTCCTACCTTATTTACTTTAATACTCTTTTGGATATAGTATAAATGTCTCCCTTTCTCCTCACTATCCCACATTTCTTGCCATTTTTGGTTAATTTTTTCCCAGATTATACATTTTACTTCTGCTTTACTGATTCTTATTTGCATTTCTACATGTTCCTTCTTTAATGCCTTCTTTGCAACCTTGTCCACTTTTTCATTGCCCTCCACTCCTATGTGCGCCGGAACCCAAAAAAAAATAACCAGTCCACCTTGGTGTGTTATTCTTGTAACTGAATAGAGAATTTCAAATAAAATATCCTGTCGACTTGAATGGAACGATATTAAACTAACTAGAGCTGAAGCTGAGTCTGAACATATTATGACTTTGCTATTTTTTGCTTTTTCCACCCAACGTAAAGCAACTAAAATTGCCACCATCTCCACTGTACATACTGCTAAATGATTAGATGTTCTTCTATTGATTTCAATTCCTCTTGCTGGAACCACCACACCCATTCCTGTTACCCCTGTTTCAGGGTTCTTAGTGCCATCTGTATATATTTGAGTAAAGTTTTTATATACTTCAGTAATATAATCATTAAACACCCCAACCAGATCAGCACTTTCTTCTTTCCTTTTCACCTCTAACAAATACCAGTCTACCTCTGGACTTCTCATCTTCCATGGGGCTATGACTGGATGTACTATTGAAGAACTGATTTTCATATCAGATACCCCAAGCTCTTTAGCTGTTTTGTTCCCCAAATAACCAAAGTTATCCTTTTTACTTCCCTCTTTCCTCCAGCATTCCTTCAACACTTCTTTTGTGGGGTGCGAGTCATTATGCCCCTGCAAGTTAACCCAGTAGTTTGCTATTATATGCCGTCTCCTCAGTTCCAATGGCATCTCTCCTACCTCTACCTGAATAGCTGAGACAGGTGATGTCTTAAAAGCTCCACTACACAATCTCAACGCCTGAGCCTGGATCACATCCAAATGTTTCAAATGGGATCTAGCTGCTGAAGAATACACTATACTGCCATAGTCCACCGTAGATCTTATCAGGGCCACATAAATTCTTTTCAGTGCTTGGCAACTTGCCCCCCATTCTCTACCAGTCAAGCATCTCATTACATTTATTACTTTTTTACTTTTTTCCACTATTCTTCTTATATGATCTGCCCATGTTAAATGGGAATCAAAAAGAACCCCCAAGAATTTGAATGTTCCTACTCTTTCTATTTCTTTCCCATACATCCTTATTTTCAATCTTTCATCTATTCTTTTATTAGTAAAGAAAACACTTTGGGTTTTTTTCCACTGAGAATCTACATCCCCATTCTTTCCCCCACTCCACCACTTTATCTACAGCTCCTTGCACTTTCCCAACTACATAATCCATATTTCTAACGCGAGTTACTTCAGATTACTTTTTTCAAGTAACTAGTAAAGTAACGCATTACTTTTTAATTTACAAGAAAATATCTGAGTTACTTTTTCAAAAAAGTAACGCCAGTTACTTTGTATTCCCATTTTTTGACTGACAAGCCTCCTGTTCCCATATTGGGAGAAATCGGAAGTATGGAGGCATTGTGTGCGCTGTGTGAACATGATGTTACTGTAGTCTAGACTAAATGTGAATGTGCATTAATTCATCCCACTCACAAAAAAAACAAAAAACAAAACAGATTTAGTATTCATCAAAATTAATAAAAACAGTGAAATGCAAACTCAGAATATGACGCAAACCTGCAATAACTAAATATATTAAATAACACAAATGTATCTATTCCCATTTTATTAACAGTGTCTTTGCTGCTGACCTTTAATGATCCAGTTCAACCATACTAATAATCAAAAATGACTTTAGATAAACTAACAATTGTGCTTCATTGTTTTTGTTTTTTTATTGCTGAAGAGTGTTGAACCTTCTTCTCCTGTGTTCTACTGTACAGATGTGAATTTACTTTTCCTTCAGCCTGAGGTTTATTCATTACACTTTTTGGTGTGAAAGGGCTTTTACATTTGCTATAAATAGAACTTCTTATATTAAAAACAATCAAGCCCTGCTCATATTTAAAAAGTAATGTGAAAGTAACGCAAAAGTAATGTAACACATTACTTTCCATAAAAAGTAACTAAGTAACGTATTTAGTTACTTTTTTAGGTAGTAACGCAATATTGTAAGGCATTACTTTTAAAAGTAACTTTCCCCAACACTGCTTATGACAGTCCCAAAGCAGACAAGGGGATGGTGCTCAGAAGTTCCAGTCTCTATTTGTTGTTATGAGGATGGATAACACTTGATATACATTTGATCTGAAACAAAAAAGCCAAACAATAGAATAATAGAACAACAAAATAGAAAAAATAATTATGTACAGGTTAATGTCACATGTAAAAAAACTTTGACTTCTAGGGTGGCAACATACATTTAAAATAAAGAGTGCTGCATCTTCCATACCAATCCTATCCCCGGAAGTGAATGAAAAGTTAAATATTAAAACAACCTCCTCATATGACTTTTTTAACATTATACAGCAAATGCTAGAGGCATACACATACAAAACGATCATGTCCTTTCATTATTCACTACGTCATTTTAACACAAGCCACCAAAACCTAAGTTACACCTATGCTATCCGTCATGTACTGTAGGTAACAATTTAAAGAGCAAACAATTTAAAAATAAGTTTATCAGAAATGTATTATCCAAACAGTACTTCCCCAGTCAGCTAAAAAGAAAATATGTTCTCCAAGAATTTAGTGAAGAAGAGGCAAAGAAAATAAGGAAGCGTTATTTTACTTATCCAGTTCTTCCTAAAGCCAAAGAAGTAACATTTAAAATACTAAAGGACATTTATCCATCTAATAACTTCCTACATGAAAGATTTCATTGGGAGAACGATTCATGTGGGTTCTGTGAGAAAGATATTGAAACTGCAGAACATATGTTTTTTCAATGTGAACCTGTACAGACTTTTTGGCTGGAATTTCAAAACTGACTTCATTCCAAACATTTATCAATACAGCCTTTGACTGTGATCTCAATTAAAGTTGGAGTATTGTTGAAGGAAAAGATCCTAGACTTTGATAAATAACTTGGCAAATGTCATGACTTTCACTTTAAATTGTGTATTCGATTAAATTTGCACTTATTAAATCAATTCAGTAAAAACAAACAAACAAAAAAAATTTACATTTGGTAATACAGATGTGTATACAAGTGTGTGTTTTACATTTAATTATTAATTTTCTAAAGATATGTTTACTTATTTCAGCATACTTAACAAATGACTGCATCTAAGAAACACAAAAATTTATTTTTTTCAAATTATTTATTCAAATTCATTCATTCATTCATTCATTCCCTTCCTCCCTCGTGTACTACAACAATTGCTGATTGAGGAACATGACATTGACCTTCAGGCCTTGTTTATCAACACAGTATGACAAAACTGTTTCCATGTCATCTTGAGACTGAAAAATAAACAAAAAAGTCCTGCCCAGGGCCTTTCTGGGTGCATTTTGTTGATCGTCACTGTTCATTTGCAGAAAAGCAGGCTCCGTCACCTCTCCACAGAATAAGTCTTTGTGATTTTGTACCCAGTACCAAGCTGTATGAATGTCTCTCACAATGGTGGGCTGTTGCACCTGAATATACAAATATATAATGGCACAAAAAAATGAAACTATTTATCCGACTTGCATGCAACTCCGTGATATATGACCACTAAAATCATTTACCTTATCAGTGTCCTCTTCAACCACAACTCTTCTGCTGGGTGACTGTTTGGTGGTGGTGGATTTTGACACCCTAAAGACAAGGGTTCCCTGAAGGAGCTGGGATGCTTCTTCGGTCCAGTGTGCAAACCTCTGTCCATGCCTTTGTAAAATATGTAAATGTATATACACTCTATTGTTATAACACCTTTCTAGTATAGTATCAGCCGAGTTACTGAAATTTTATCTGTAGAGTCTGTCATACCCTTCAAGGTAAAAGCTCTCCATCAGTTGAATGCACCACCACTGGCGAATCACTGGCACCTCCTCCTAAGAGTGCAAAACAAAAATAAAAACAAACAAAAAAATGCCACATAAAAGTAATTTGGTATATTTTTGTGTAAATATAGCTTACCTCTGTGAATGTTAGTGGGCATGATGTACATGTGCTGAGAGCATACTGTGTAATACAAATAACACTATAAGATGCTGATTTTATCATTTACCAGCTTTGACAAATGGAGACATGGGCTGATGACGTCAAAGTTTCAAAAAATATATGGATTCATTGTTCACCCAAAGAAAGCAAGGGCGGCATTTTCAGATGTATCCACTCTGGGGACTGTACTGTACCCAGAACACTGTACCCAGAGCTACTTCTCTCTGTTTATGTCTATGACCAATCATGCAGGTACTGGGCTACTTCGCAGTGGTTCCTACCAGAACCAGTCTAAAATAGTCTGAATATATAAATGTATTATAGGTGTACCGTAGTGATTCATGATTAGCCAAAAACACAGTTTGGAAAATGGATTTATGATGCACTCGCTTATTATAAAAAAAAAAATGTTGAATTTTCAACAGAAAAAAGTTACAGACTGCAGATTAAAATAATGGATTATTCCCATACTGAATTGTTAATAAATAATGGCATATTTTCTTGTTAATCACATCAAAACTAGGCTGAAACATTTGAATTTACTGAAACCTGCGTTTTTAGGCCTGTATAGCAGTGTTGATTTTCTATGTTCCTCCTAATGACAAATGAACGTGAAATACATAAATCATAATTTTTATATCTTATTTAATATAATAGTAACCCACTGGCACACTTCCTGTGCCCTTGACTTGTGCATGTGACCATGAACTCCATGACCGCTGTAAATCTGGAGGTGCTCACAAGCGAACCCTAGTTACTCTGTCCTGACCTTAACCTAGTCAGTTGTAGCCTTGGCTTTAAGGATTAACAGTGATCTTAATTTTGAAAATGAAAATGAATTGTTTGGTTTGTCCTATTTGTGAATTGTTTAGAGTTATGAGATGATCATCAGCCAATCAGTTTATCAATTTTTCATCATGATGGGTATAAATCATATTTGACATCTGACTAGTTTGCTGTTTTTGGTGGATTCAGTTATTTATTTGACTGTATTTGCTGTTCTGTGTGAGAAGAACAACACAGTGATCATTGTGTGAAGCTCACAGTGGCAAAACAGGAAGAAACTCTACACCTACAAACGAAACTCACATCAAACAAATGGCTATTTACAGAGGCTTTTGTCCACCAAACCATGTTTCTGATGAAAACCAACCGCAGAGGGTTTCAGTTTGACTCAGAAATGAGCTGCTAATGTCACACCTCAATGAGTAGTCTGTGGCACTGCTGAGGTGGTATGGTTTTTGAGATGCACCAATCTGCATTTTTTGGTCTCTTGTTTCTCATTTTCTTCTTGACAATAGCCCATAGATTCTTTATGGAGTTCAGGTCTGGTGAGTTTTCTGGCCAGTCAAGCACACCAACACCATGGTCATTTAACTTTTGGTGCTTTTGGCAGTGTGGGCAGGTGCCAAATCTTCCTGGAAAATAAAATCATCATTTTCAAAAAGCTGGTCAGCAGAAGGAAGCATGCATGCTGCAAAATTTCTTGGTAAACAGGTGCAGTAACTTTAGTTTTCAAAAAACACAATGGACCTGTCACGGCGCGGTAGAGACGGCGCCGTGGAAAGAACAAGATCTGGGTCCAAGTGCAGGGAAGAGACAATTTATTTTCACAAGAACAAACGAGAACTAAAAGGCCAACACGGCAAAAACAAAACCAAAACGAATCACAGGGGCAAGCAGGAAAACTAGCATGAGAAACACAGGGACAAGACATTCCAAGACATTACAATATAGCCAGGCAGAGTGGTGGGAGAGACGAAACTATATACTCGTGAACAAATAGGGAACAGCTGTGTGAGTGATTATGTGCACAGGTGTACAGAGTGAGTGGATGCAACAGGTGTACAGAGTGAATAGGTAATGAGTGAGGGAGCCAGGGAGAAACACAGGTGGAGCAACTAAACAGTAATGAGGTGACAAGGTGGGCGGGGTCAGAGAAGGAAAGGAGAGAGCACATGGCACCAAATAACACAACACAAGCCATGTGCTCACAGAAGACAAAGACAGAAAGACAGAAGACTGTGACAGAACCCCTCCCTTAAGGAGTGGATTCCAGACACTCCAAAATAATAAATCACGGAGGGAGGTGGACCGGCAGAGGATCAGGGGAAGGGATGGAGGGCCAGGTCCATAGGAGGAAACAGAAAGAAAGACACAGACCGCAGAACAACAAAAAATAAACACAAATACACAAGTCCAAGAAGGACATCACGTGACGCCCCACGAGGGCGGAGCGGAAGACCACCACATTCTCACGGTCAAGGCCGGAGTCCCCCAGGGCGGAGCGGAAGACCACCACGTCCTCGCGGTCGAAGCCTGAGTGCCCCAGGGCGGAGCGGAAGACCACCACGTCCTCGCGGTCGAGGCCTGAGTACCCCAGGGCGGAGCGGAAGACCACCACATCTTTGTGGTCAGCCCAATGGGAGGACGTAGATCACCGATGACTTGACTCAGTTCTCGAAGATCACCGGTGACTAGCCCTGTCTCTGGAAGGTCGACGGTGATTAACCCTGACTCTGGAGGGTCCACGAACACCGCCTCGACCTCTGGAACGGCCTTGGGCACCGCCTCGGCCTCCAGAACAGCAGCGGGCACCGTATCGGGAGCGGCCTCGGGCACCGCCTCGGCCTCCAGAACAGCAGCGGGCACCGTATCGGGAGCGGCCTCGGGCACCGCCTCGGCCTCCGTAACAGCATCAGGCACCGCATCGGGAGCGGCCTCGGGCACCGCCTCGACCTCCGGAACAGCAGCGGGCACCGCATCGGGAGCGGCCTCGGGCACCGCCTCGGCCTCCGGAACAGCAGCGGGCACCGCATCGGGAGCGGCCTCGGGCACCGCCTCGGCCTCCGTAACAGCATCAGGCACCGCATCGGGAGCGGCCTCGGGCACCGCCTCGGCCTCCGGAACAGCAGCGGGCACCGCATGCGGAGCGGGCACCGCATCGGGAGCGGCCTCGGGCACCGCCTCGGCCTCCGTAACAGCATCAGGCATCGCATCGGGAGCGGCCTCGGGCACCGCCTCGGCCTCCGGAACAGCAGCGGGCACCGCATCGGGAGCGGCCTCGGGCACCGCCTCGGCCTCCAGAACAGCAGCGGGCACCGCATCGGGAGCGGCCTCGGGCACCGCCTCGGCCTCCGGAACAGCAGCGGGCACTGCCTCAGCCTCCGGAACAGCATCAGGCACTGCATCGGGAGCGGCCTCGGGCACCGCCTCGGCCTCCGGAAGAGCAGCGGGCACCGCATCGGGAACAGCCTCGGGCACCGCCTCGGCCTCCGGAACTGCAGCGGGCACCACATCGGGAGCGGCCTCGGGCACCGCCTCGGCCTCCGGAACAGCAGCGGGCACCACCTCGGCATCGGGCACCACCTCGACCTCCGGAACAACATCGGTCACCGCCTCCTCGCCGGGAAACTCCTGGGCAGGCACCCCCACCCTGACGGCTGAGCCACTCAACTGGAGAGCCAGGTCGATATAACTCTCCAGTGTCCTGTCGGGGTGCCAGAATGGCATGAGAGACTTGAGGGGCTCGGCTAGTCCTCCCCAGAAGAAGACCATTAGACAGGTCTTCTCTGTACCTGACAGCCGAGCCGCCCCCACGAACTCCCAAGCATAATCCTCGATGTTTCGCTCTCCTTGGCAGATGTCGAGGAATTTCCCTGCTGGACCCATATTTGCTGGCTATATTCTGTCACGGCGCGGTAGAGACGGCGCCGTGGAAAGAACAAGATCTGGGTCCAAGTGCAGGGAAGAGACAATTTATTTTCACAAGAACAAACGAGAACTAAAAGGCCAACACGGCAAAAACAAAACCAAAACGAATCACAGGGGCAAGCAGGAAAACTAGCATGAGAAACACAGGGACAAGACATTCCAAGACATTACAATATAGCCAGGCAGAGTGGTGGGAGAGACGAAACTATATACTCGTGAACAAATAGGGAACAGCTGTGTGAGTGATTATGTGCACAGGTGTACAGAGTGAGTGGATGCAACAGGTGTACAGAGTGAATAGGTAATGAGTGAGGGAGCCAGGGAGAAACACAGGTGGAGCAACTAAACAGTAATGAGGTGACAAGGTGGGCGGGGTCAGAGAAGGAAAGGAGAGAGCACATGGCACCAAATAACACAACACAAGCCATGTGCTCACAGAAGACAAAGACAGAAAGACAGAAGACTGTGACAGGACCAACACCAGCAGATGACATTGTACCCCAAATCATCACAGACTGTGAAAACTTAACACTGGACTTAAAGCAACTTGGGCTATGAGCTTCTCCACCCTTCCTCCAGACTCTAGGACCTTGGTTTCCAAATGAAATACAAAACTTTCTCTCATCTGAAAAGAGGATTTGAACCATTGGGCAACAGTCCAGTTCTTCTCCTTAGCCCAGGTAAGATGCCTCTGACGTTGTCTGTGGTTCAGCAAATTCCTTGACACGTCTGTGTGTGGTGGCTCTTGATGCCTTGACCCCAGCCTCAGTCCATTCCTTGTGAAGTTCACTCAAATTCTTGAATCGATTTTGCTTGACAATTCTCATAAGGCTGCGTTTCTCTTGGTTGGTTGTGCATCTTTTTCTTCCACACTCTTTCATTCCACTCAACTTTCTGTTAACATGCTTGGATACAGCACTCTGTGAACAGCCAGCTTCTTTGGCAATGAATGTTTGTGGCTTACCCTCCTTGTGAATGGTGTCAATGATTGTCTTCTGGACAACTGTCAGATCAGCAGTCTTCCCCATGATTGTGTAGCCTAGTGAACCAAACTGAGACCATTTTGGAGGCTCAGGAAACCTTTGCATGTGTTTTGAGTTGATTAGCTGATTGGGATGTCGCCATATTATAATTTGTTGAGATTGTGAATTGGTGGGTTTTTGTTAAATGTGAGCCAAAATCATCACAATTAAAAGAACCAAAGACTTAAACTACTTCAGCCTGTGTGCATTGAATTTATTTAATACAAGTTTAACAATTTGAGTTGAATTACTGAATTAAATGAACTTTTCCAAGACATTCTAATTTACTGAGATGCACCTGTGTGTGTGTATATATATATATATATATATATATATATATATATATGAATTCTCTCCACACATAGCACGTGTTTATCAAGTACTTTTACTTCAAATTCGCTAAATCCCAGCCTCAAACCAATCAGAAATACCTGTACTTATAAAGTAGCCAGAAAGAAATTTTAAAGAAAAATATCAGACGTACTTAGATGCTTTTGCACCTGAAGTCTTCTATCTATCTATATATAATGGTAAAACAAGAATGTGTTAAATGGTTAAGGTCATGTACTGGGAGGGTCAAACTCTGTTGTGGGAGGATTCATACACTAGCTTGAGAGTTTTGATGTATAGTCTTACAAGATTTCACTGAACAACTGAAGAAAATGGTTGGCACATTAGTTTTGTTCTGGTTGTGCTGGTGGTGTTTGACTGGTAAATTATAAAAGCATTCTTATGGCTTAATTTATTTTCATGTCATTTCACATTTAGTTGCAAACTGCAACTGATTTAAGTTTTGTAAACCTTTGTTTTAATCTGACCATATGTCTTCTCCAGGTGTGTTTGGCGAGTCATTATCAGTGATGGAGGGAGATTCTGCGCTTCTACAAAATAATGTAACTACAATACATGAAGACGATGACATACTCTGGAAATTTGGAGCTGAAAACTCTCTGATCGCTCAAATCAAGAGACAGAACCAAATCTTCCCTGATGAGAGATTCAGAGACAGACTGAAGCTGGACAGACAGACTGGATCTCTGACCATCACAGACATCACAACTGAACACACTGGACGTTATGGATTAGAGATAAATGGAAAAAAACTGTCAACAAAAACATTCAATGTTTCTGTCTTTGGTGAGTAACAAAATGGTTCAGTCCTCTAAACATTCTTCATTAAGTAAAGGAATATATCAGGTTCAATAAAAGTTAAGTTTATGGAGCTGCTTTTTCAGCCACGCATCCCTTTAAAAATGAAAGAAAGAAAGAAAGAAAGAACTTAGATTAATTCGCTGGTTAAAACTAGGAAATTATTTGAGGTGTAAAGAGTTTTAACTCATTGTTGCGCCCGTTTAAGGGTGTTGTATATGTCTACGGCCATTTAAGTATTTTATTTGAGTATTTTAACATTTACAGATCTGCTGCATTTACTTAAATTGTGAAAGTGTCTCTCTGTATATATTTTTTACAATTTTTATGCTGCAAATGCTATGAATTTAGTATAAATTGTACTACAACCATAAAAATATTGTAATGTTTAATCATTTTATATCTTCATTTGACAGAAACACTCACCTTGTGTCAGCACACTACACCAAAAACAAGATTGTTGTGTACATGTCTCTATACTGTTTGTTCTCTTACTTTTCAGCCCATCTACCCGTTCCTAACATTACCAGAGACTTTTCACAAAACTCATCATCATCATCATCATCATCTTCATCATCATCTTCATCACAGCAGAATTGTTCACTGTTGTGTTCAGTGATGAATGTGAGTCATGTGACTCTCTCCTGGTACAGAGGAAACAGTTTATTGTCCAGCATCAGTGTGTCTGATCTCAGCATCAGTCTCTCTCTACCTCTGGAGGTGGAATATCAGGAGAAAAACAGCTACAGCTGTGTGATCAACAATCCCATCACAAACCAGACCACACATCTGAACATCAGCAAACTCTGTCACACATATTTAGGTATGTCATCAGTGATATACAAGTTATATACTGTAGCACTGAACACTGTTATATAGCACTCTCACTAATGGCTCATTTTGTTCATCACAGATCAGGGCCCACCTTTATTGTACATAGTGTTGATTTCTGCTGCTGCTGGATCTCTGTTGATTGTAGCTGCAGTCGTGATGTGCTGCATCTGCAGGAAATGTAGAAAAACAGGTAGCAAAGCAGGCAAATCAACTATATTTTTAAGACACAAATGTCAAAATAATTTTGAACCTTTATCATTTTAACCCCTCTGTGATCATTGTTAATGCAGTCCAGACCCAGGAAGAAGACGGAACTGATTTAGCATTGTGTAAACCAACAACTCGAAAAACGGTAAGATCATTCATGAGTGTGTTGCAAGAAAATGCATTGCAGTCAGTTAGTCTGATTGAAGCTTGATGTTTGAAGTTTTGTTAACAGACCTGGGTGATCTATCAGCCCAACCGTCATCAGTATTATCTTCAGTATACAGGGAGCAGATCAAACGGAGAATATGTTTTATGCACGTTCATGCGTATGTGCTGTTTGCACATCAGTTTTTCCATTTTGCATTTTACAGACCTTAAAAAAGAATGATTTAAAACGTATTACAGTAATTTTTTGTAGTTTAATCACAGTTATTTCTGATGTACTTTTATTGTACCATACAGACTATAGAACAATTCTATATAAAACAATAGTGGATTTAATATAAAAATTATCGTCTAATGTAAAAAATGTAGCCTGTTTTTAGCATGTTTTTAATGTAACCTTCTTTAAATACTTCAAGAGTAATTTATGTAATTTTATATTAATTATTTAAAATAATTAAATGAACCATGTGATCTCTATTCCTTGTGTTGTTCAGTACGGTCCATCTAGAGTAATGCAAAACTTTTAAATTAAATTGTTTAAGAATTAAGGAATTGGTAGCTATAATCTGCTCAGAACACAGGCGCCAATTAGTAAACAACTTGCATATTGTCGATTTATTTGTAGATTGATTTTATCTTAACTCACACAGCACTGTCACGGAGAGGTTACGGAAAAGAGAATCAATAAAAACTAACATGTGCAATTAAATTAAATTTAAGAGTCATTTTAATTTTAAATATACATCGTTCACACACTGAGATTATCACTGTATTAGTATTAACACTGTAGGACATCAATCATTTGAACAAAAGCCAGTAACAGTGGACGTCTACTCAATAATAACAACTTAATGTAAATTAACATCGACTAACTGTAGATGTGTGTGTAAACAATGATCTGTCCCCATTACATTAAAAATGTACGGTAAAATAATCACACTACTTTTCGATTACATTTAGATTACTTTTGACCTAACTCGTTAATCACATTGATTTAAATAAGAAGATTTTGTAAAGTATTGATAGTAAAAAATACAAGAAATCTTCCATTTGTGTATTTAACAACATGAAGTGCATTAACATTAGGCTTACATAACATTCAAGACTCCCAAACTGGGTTTCGTACTGCAGGGGGTTTGTGAGTGCAATGAAAAGCTAATAATTAATCATAAAAATTTAATATATATATATATATATATATATTTGCCAGCCTAAGTGTTTTATTTTAAATACATGTTTATATGCCTATCATGTGACCATGTCAGAACCAATATCAGAGAACCATGAACATGCAAATGCAATATTTATTTTAAACTCTCAGGGAGTACTTCCAGTAAATATATAGTTGAAAGAGATTCAGATGTCAAAATAAGTTTGACAATACCTGCATTACAGGTAAGTAAGAAAGCATGTGAATTTGTGCACACTGTAAAACCCGACAAGTTAACTTAACTCAAATCGTTTGAGTAAACCGATTGCCTTGACTGTAATACCCGACAAGTTAACTTAACTCAAACGGTTTGAGTAAACAGATATCCTTAAGTTATGTTAACTCAAACCGTTTGAGGAAACCGATTGCCTTAAACCATTTCAGTTGAAAAAACTAACAGTTATGAGTACTCTGAACTTAATTCAGTTGAGTTCACTGAAAGAAGATATACATTGCAATTAAGTGATTAAGTGATTAATTGAGCTTTAGTGATGAACACCTGCTGTTAACAAACATAATTACTGAAGAAAAGAGAGAAAGGAACAACAGCTGACTTCAGACACAGCCTCACTCAAACCTGACAAGTTATGTTAACTCAAACCGTTTGAGGAAACTGATTGCCTTAAACCATTTAAGTTCAAAAAACTAATAGTTACGAGTACTCTGAACTTAATTCAGTTGAGTTCATTGAAAGAAGATATACATTGCAATTAAGTAATTAAGTGATTAACTAAGTGCTGATTGAGAATTAGTGATGAACAGCTGCTGTTAACAAACAGAATCACTGAAGAAAAGAGAAACACAAGAACTACTACAACTGACTTCAGACACAGACTTAGATGAAATCAACTGAAATAAAATACATGAAATCTCTCAAGATCTGATTAAACAACCCCACAAACAGCATCAGCAGCTCCACTTATTAATAACCAGACTGACTTTATTTCTGTCAGACGTCTACAGAAGATCTTATTGAGAATGAACTAAGGTTTAGATGTTGATTTATTGTTTCATTTGAAGTAACCATGTTAGAGATCAGTGTTTGCTTTAGTTGGGCTCTTGACCCTTGATTTCTGTCTTAGTCTTTTCTCTGGCTGTTATAACCGTGTGTTTCTAAAA
This sequence comes from Carassius auratus, assembly GCF_003368295.1. Taxonomy (NCBI): domain Eukaryota; kingdom Metazoa; phylum Chordata; class Actinopteri; order Cypriniformes; family Cyprinidae; genus Carassius; species Carassius auratus. The sequence goes on along the minus strand of NW_020525967.1, from coordinate 63,294 downwards.
CACATTTGTTGTAACTCAAAAGCCCAGAAGAAATGCCATCAGGTGTTCACCTGTACCTACATGTAGATTGTTGTATGTTATAGCTGTGATGATAATTTTTCATTATTATTCACAGATATTGATCTATACAGAGTCTAATCTCTGATTAAACTAATGTGTAATTAGTAGAAGTGGACCTAATAAAAATGACACTAACAGCCAGTGACTCTGTGATAATTAGTTAATATAAAAATGATTTCATAAACATTTTGCACACATACATTTGTCTTCTATGCCTGTAGCTCGTCACACACATACATCAATAATCAGAATATGAACCTCAACAATGGTGACAAAAAAACATGCTGCAATGCATGCTGGGTACTATTGTAGTACAAAACTCATCCATGGCTCCCAGCATGCTCTGCAGCATTTTTTTTTTCTTTTATGGTCACCATTGTTGAGGTTCATATTCTGATTATTGATGTCTGTGTGTGACTAACTGACACCAGAGAAGACCAAACTGTTTGGAAAGTCTTTGTATTAACTGATTATTACAGAACCACTGCCTCTAAGAATCACTTTTACTATAGTCAATTTAATTACACAACCCATATTTCATCAGAGATTAGACTCCTAGCAGTTGCATAATTATATATATATATAATTGGTTGTTATACCAATATAAAGTATAACAACCTACATCTAGGTACAGGTTAACACCTGATGGCATTTCTTCTGGGCTTTTGAGTTACAACAAATGTGTTTTAGAAACACACGGTTATAACAGCCAGAGAAAAGACTAAGACAGAAGTCAAGGGTCAAGAGCCCAACTAATACAAACACTGATCTCTAACATGGTTACTTCAAATGAAACAATAAATCAACATCTAAACCTTAGTTCATTCTCAATAAGATCTTCTGTAGACGTCTGACAGAAATAAAGTCAGTCTGGTTATTAATAAGTGGAGCTGGTGATGCTGTTTGTGGGTTGTTTAATCAGATCTTGAGAGATTTCATGTATTTTATTTCAGTTGATTTCATCTAAGTCTGTGTCTGAAGTCAGTTGTAGTAGTTCTTGTGTTTCTCTTTTCTTCAGTGATTCTGTTTGTTAACAGCAGCTGTTCATCACTAATTCACAATCAGCACTTAGTTAATCACTTTATTACTTGAATGCAAAGTTTTAAAACTTACAGGGTTTCAATCAAGGCAATCTGCTTACTCAAACGGTTTGAGTTAAGTTAACTTGTCGGGTTTTACAGTGCATTTGAATGTGCTTGAAAGACAAAAGCCTTCAAATGACGTAGTAATATATGGTTATATAACAGAGGTTAGTAGTTGATGCAATGTTCAAACACTTCTTAAACCTGAAATGATTTTTAGTAAAGTGCAGTGGTCAAATGTTGTGAAGCCACCTGACAAGTGACTGGTCTTTGTGTGAATGCCGATAAACAAAAATCAGCACACTTACATTACTGCTCTCAAAAAAAAAAAAAAAAAAACATTTGACCACTACACTTCAGCCTGATGTGGTCTGTGGTCTACTAATTTAAATAAATAACCTGTTACCTGTGCTAGAGTCTGTCCTCGAGCTGCAGCTGCTCCACAGTATATACAATAATTACTCCGAGGTGGACACAGCTTTAGTGGCCACATACTTGTAGATGTGCTGAGACAAGTATCTTTGCTGCTACTTTTGTGTATGAAAAAAAGAAGAAAAAAAAAGTTTTCAGTAGTGAGAAAACTTCAGAACTGAAATAAGCTGTTTGATGTTTTAACTGTTTAAAAAGTGAAGCGCTAAACTAAATGTTTGATCTCATTTCCTCTTTCTGCTCCATGTTAGCATCTTTTCTGTAGCACTGTTTCCAGAAACGTCAGTATTTGTAGATTAAAAATTGCATGCTTAAAATAATAAAGCAATGTTTTGTAAAAATGAGTAAACATAATGAAAAATTACATTTAGTGATCTATTTTTAAAGAAGTATTACTTAGATGAATCATTTTATGTAAATAATTTTTTATTGCATCAGAAAGATTCCTGACTGAGTTTGTGTTTTCTTGCAGAAATCAAAGTCGAATGCCGTGTATGAAAATGTCCCCAGAAAACGATGATCAGAAAGTTATCTAGCAGAATGGATTCTCACAGGACCCTGACTCACACAGTCATTCTCTGCCAGGATGTCATTCTTCTCTCAGTCTAATTTTTCTCTTTGTATCACATCTTGGCTTCATCTTTGCATTTTTCTTTTTTCTTTTTTTTTTTTTTTTTGCTGTTGGTTTTTGTATTCGTTTAATTTAGTGGTTCAAAATAGTAGAATAACAGAATCCAAAATCTCAACTAAATGTTCTGTTCTCATTATTAAATATTGACCTATTTACTGCTTGTTTTTTGTTTATATGTTTTCTTGTCAGTATGCACTATTGGAGATTTTAGCATCATCATCTCTCTAGTGTTTTAAGGAGAAACTTGAGTGCGCTATAAATAGATGGTGCTGTACTCAAAAAGGAACAGCTAATGATAATGATAAAATAGACACATAACTTTAACATCTAGTAAATCAATGGAATGTTAAAAGTAATGTCATATTACAATAAACAAATGTAAAGACGCAGAACACAAAGAGTGCATGTAATCTGTATAGCACTTAAATGAGCAAAGAACCTAATAAAATGCAAAATAAAACAGAAACTATGATAGAGTTTCAACTTCCTCCCAAAAGAATAAAAATAGATTGTGGCAGTCAGAAAAGAGAAAAGCTGCAAATTGACCGTCACATCCTCAGCAGTACAAACACCCTCCCTGCAGTGTTTACTAGTTTAGGCCTAATATAATTAAAAGGTAATATAACACAAAGCAATTTTTTGATAAATGTAGGAAGGTAATTACTGAAAGACAGTCTGTGAATGTCTGGCCTTTTGACAGTTCTTCGCTTTAGAGACTTTGTTTTGTCTGCAGTCGTTACTGCACAAAAATGGAGATATAGCCTATACTTTTCCCAGGTCAAATACGATAATTATTGTGTATAACTTGAGTTTCATATAGCATTGTTCCAGTCATCTGAATCCCTTCAGTTTCTCCTTAAGAAAAGACCCAGGAAACTCGCATGTGCTTCAACTGGAGTTTCAGAAAAGTTATTTTGCATAGATTCCAAAGTCTGCGATTAAAAGCCAGTTATTTCAAACACGAACTCAAACTAAATTAACTCTGCAGTTTTATCTGTACAGAAATGTGGTTTGATCGCTTCAACTGGATGCATTTGGTCGCTGTGTGTGTAGTTTTATTTATTTATTTTCACTATACACAACACAAACACACTTTACAGTGAAATAAACTGCATTCCAGTAGTGTTGGTGACGATAATAAATAACCCGCACAGTAGAATATTCTGCTGCAGGACAAAGACTAAAGACAAATGAAGATGAATGAAAAGAGGTCAGAAAAATTATTAAATAAGTACTTCAGATTAGAGTCACATCACATTAAAACTGATGCATTTTGCATCTTTTGTCATAAAACGATTTAAGTCTAAATTAATTTGTGACAAAACCTGGTTCTGTTTGTTCTGTGATTGAGATGATGGAGGGAGATTCTGTTACTCTACACACTGATAAAACCAAAATGAATGATTAAGATCTGATTATGGGTGTTTGCAACTGAAATCACTTTAGTAGCTCAAATCAATGTATGATAAGATTTAATCTAAATGACGAATGCGCTGGTAGAAGTTTCAAAGGCCGACTGAAGCTGGATCATCAGACTTGATCTCTGACATCACACACACTGGTGACGTCTGAACTCTATGGACCAGTGGTGAATGTGAGTCATGTGACTCTCTCCTGGTACAAAGGAAACAGTTTATTGTCCAGCATCAGTCTCTCTCTACCTCTGGAGTGTCTGAAGGATTCCTACAGCTGTGTTGTGTCTTATTCATTCATCTGAACATCACTCTGTCACACATGTTCATGTAAGTTTATTGTGCATGAGTTTTTGCCTGTGGTTGAGCTGATCTGATCTCAGTTTCATGTTTTCATTCCTCAGACTCTGTCCACTGTTGTGATTCTGCTGAAGTTGTGATCTGATTGGTCGACGCTGCTTTGGTGGGCGTGGCTGCTGCTGTTGTTCTGGTTTGTCAGACCCAGAAAACCTGAACAAGATCGAGCATATATTCCCAGATCTAGAACCTAAATGTTGGTAGAATGTTTTCATATAACTTTATCATTTATAAGGCAATTATCATTAATCTAATCCATTATTTTTAATGGCTTTATACCTTTTCTGCTGGTAAGAATGTTCATTACCAAAGACCAATTTTGGTTAAGTTTCTTCTAGGGATGTCCCGAGCCGATCTCAATCATTGGGATCTGTTTTTCGGAGTCGATTCTTTTATGTCAGCTGTCCTGTCAGTGTCATGCAATATGAGTGGGTTTGCCAAAAGCCATTAAAGGGGTCATCGGATGCCTATTTTCCACAAGTTATGATTTTTAGGGTCTTAATTAAAAGTCTATAACATACTTTGGTCAAAATTTCTCAGTGGTAGTGTAAAACAACTCCCTTCTTACTTTATGACAAGTTAAGTTTTTCATTATAATTATGACTTTTCTAAAAAAAAAAAAAAACTAAAAAAAAACATTATTTTTTATTTAATTAAATATTGAAACTCAGATCTGTTTTAATGGCACTTGTAATATGAACATACAAATACATTACATGTTCCTTTTTTTAATCATTTTATTAACTAAAGTTTAAGTCATTTAAGCCTTTATTTATGGAGTGCTTTATACAACACACGTTGTGTCAAAGCACAGGGCTTGGACACTGCAAAAAAAATAAAAAAATAAAATGTTTCTAAAAATATAAGTGCGCAAGGCACATTGTTTAGGTTTTCTGCTGAGGTTGCAGTACAGATTTTGGTGAGGGGTGATGACACTGAAATAACATTTCTAAAAGCATTTACAAAAACAGAACCATAATAAATATCACCTACTAAATCTTGCTGTACTCATAAACTCCAGATAAAAAGAAAAGCTAAAAAGCTTTAGTTACAAAGGAAAAGAAAATCAATTGACAAAGAAAGTATAATTTTACAAATGAAGACATTCAGGATGAAGTAGCAAACATCTGAACTTTACAACAAAGTGCATATTTGTGTTATATCAGTAAAATGACTTACAGTAAACAGACTTGGGAATAAAACATTCATTTGTTAAAAAAGCTCATGCTGCTTCAAGAAACACATTTAGAAGTTAATATATAACAAAATATTTTTATAACAACAAAAAAAAAAAAACACTTATTTGGCATTTTGCTCCGATCCAGTTACTAGAGCTCCTGTTCCTACAGGTTCAGTTCCTGAGATCCAGTTTCCAGCATTTGGATCAAAGACACTATGGTGATACTTCATGGAAACATTTACTAATTTTCTAAAGTATAAACAAATGCAAGGGTAATTTCACTATATATATAAATTTTCTGTATCACTTTGTATAGCTGTAAATAAATTGTTGTGTAAGGAGTGGGCCTTGGGAACGGGGCCGCCTCCTTCTTCCCACGAAAGAACTTTGTTACATTGGTGCTGAAACCCAGGAAGAAGGAGGATGGAACCGGCAGACAATCAAAATGAAGTTTAATAATAAAATAAACACAAAACAGCGCGACAGCCCCTCACGGACGACTGCGGCGCACAAACAAAATCAAAACATAAAATAAATCCAGGCCTGGTCTTCTCTCGTCCTTCACTGTTGTCGTTCCTCTTTTGTATCCTTCCAATCTCCTCCATGGGACGCAAGACCGGTGGGTCGAGCAGATGTCACTCATTTCCAATCACTCCACCCGCCCCACTCGTCACATTGTGTAATTACATTTTTCTCATGCAAACTTAATCAAGTGAGTTCTTTACTTTTAAAATGCATTCATCATAATGAAATGTTTATATATTTATAATTACAATGAAAGTAATACTTTTTTAATTGAAAGATTAGTGAACAGTAAGGTAGATAAGGGGTTAAAAATGAACCGGCTCTGATGGAGTCGTGTCAGAGTGTATTTTGCTATCTGGATAATTATCTTATCCTTTTTTTTTTTTTTTTTTAGTTTTCTATTTTAGTAAAAGAAAACATGAAATTTAGTCATGCTGCACAATGGTTTAACTGATCATCATGATTACTTTGCTCAATCTCATTTCCTGATTTACTATATTTCTCATACAATTTTTTTTTTGGAATAAAAAAATAAAACAGGATTTTAATAAATTAAAACCTAACTGTAGTCTTAGTGCTGAAATCTAAATCTCTAATATAATAAGCTATATCTAAGCTATTTCTCTTTGTGCAATGTCCACTTATCTCATTCCCAAATCCTCTCTCCATGTTTCTTTTCAATGAAAATATTAAAATAAAAAACAGGCTTATGTTAATGTCTCACTGGCTGCCTCAGACTGATTTGACAACAGTTCATTAAGAGGCTTTGCCTCTACAAGCTCAGACTGATTTGATGACGATTCATGAGGATTGTTCAACTCTACAAGCTCAAGCTTATTTGAGGATTCTTCAACACCAGTTGCCTGTAGAAAAACAGAAAAATAAATAAAACCGATAAATATTAAGCTAATTTGATAAACATTATAATTATGTATTGGTTCTGTAAATATCTTGCAATATGGTCACTGACATAAATGTTACATGTTAATTTATTTTGAATAATTTGTTAGCAGTAAAATCACAGTTTTCACAAACTGACTATTCTCTTAGTATAGTAACCATAATTATGCTATTTGTAGTAAAACTAAAGTAACCACAAATTTAACATAGTTGCATTATACTAACTATAGTTTAATATTTGTAGTTAAACTATGGCAATACAAATGCTAGGCTAATATATCCATCAAAAATGGCTGCTATTACCATATATAAAAAACCTTACTACTCAGGCCCACTTGTAAATTGCTGCTGAAACCGGGTCAAGGAAGTATACAAATACGAACATTTAATAAATACATTTTTTTTTTTTTTTTTTTTTTTTTTAATTATCAGTAAGTAGCTTTTTAACTTTTTTACAACTTTGGAATCTAAACTGGGAATCAATAAGAATTTAAATCAATAAGCAGAATCAGAATGGATACAATTCAAACATTACTCAACCCTAGCCACATGTTGTGAAGTTCACCGATTTTTGAGTATTTTATGAACACTAATCAGTTGATAGCAGAATTAAAAAAAAGATGGTTCTTTGGCACAATGTGCACACCCATGTTCATACTGAGCGAATACGTTCCATTTTACTGAAAAGACTAAAGATTTGTTTTCTTTTCAGTGTTCAGTATTGAAATGAGTTCAACGTAGCTGTACGAGTGTTAAATAAAAAACAAAGATGATTATCTTCATTCAGTTGTTCCATTTCTATAGGTTTGGTAACATACAAGCTCTTAATTCCAAAGATAATACAAGCTAATCAGTGTATTATTGCATTGATAGCATAAGGTGTTGTAAAGGCTGATTTATACTTCTGAGTCAATACAACACTGCAGCGTAGCCTGAAGTGCACCTCTCCAAAAATGTCACAAAGTGTCAAATCTGTGCAGACTGCAAGCACTGTGATAGGTCTGCTAGTACAAATCCCCCCCCCCCCCACCCCATATTAAATAAAACAAAGCAAAGAACAAGCGTCTTATTTATTATAAAATTAAAATGTAGCATTACATCACTTTGTTTTCCGCGACAAACAGTTGTTCTGCCATGGTACAAGTCTTTGTGGAGATTGAAAGAATGTCATCTTTTGTTCCGTTGTCTTTTTTTTTTTAGTTTTAATAAATGATCTGTTATTTGATATTTATTTGCCGCCGTCACGGCTAATGCATCTCTGACCAGCTGCTGCTTCTTCAGCATTTGCCGTCGTACAGCGGGTTACACCAGCAACATGCCCGTGGACACTAAAGTTTGCATGTGTACTGCACGTCGACACGGACAATGGCAAAGAAGTATAAATGAAAACTGATGCACATCCTACGATGAAGGCCCGACGCAGAAGTATAAATCAGCCTTAAGTGTACAACAATGTGACAATAAAACAATACATCTACTTTTTACTTTTGATACTTAAGTAATTTTAAAAAGCATGGACTTTAGTACTTTTACTTAAGTAAAAACCTGTCTTTACAACTTTCACTTGTAGTGGAGCAGAATTTGACCAGTATCTGTACTTTCACTCAAGTAATGAAGTTGTGTAGGTCTGCCTCTGATAACAACATTTAATCACACCAATGTTTTAATATAAAATGTAACAGAATGAGAGCCGCACTGTAAATTTTTTGCCGTTAAATAACAGTAATTTTCTGGCAGCAGGGGCGCCAGTAAAGTACTGTTAATTTACAGCTCTTAACCATTAATTTACCACTCTTATTTTTTAACAGTATTTTACCGTAAATTCTACCATGGAAATTAACTCCACTCCCACTGCTTCAAACAGTTCTAGTTTTTAAAACTAGCATTCCTTCGATGTTAGTACTATGAACTTATTTCATTTGAGTCCACTGAGAAGGAATATTTCTTAATATAATGATGCAAACACTTAATGTGCAGTAATAAAGTAACTAAATACATGACTTTTACTCAAATCACTGCAGCTCATTGTCATCTACACCGCACATGTATGTGCTGAAGTACTTAACACAGAGATCATCATCACTGTATCAGCAACTCCACATTTACTGTCTTTATATAAAGCAGCAGAAGTTCAGAATTTGTGGCTCATCATTGACTGAAGCACCGGCTCTACTCTACAGCACAACGGTGAACCACAAAACTACATTAAACTAAACGATCTCTCTTGTGCAAACACACATTAATACAGTCGAGTTCAGTATTTACTCTCATTATCAGTGTATGACTTTGCCTAATTTTTTTTCTATGGATGTTCACAATTATTTTAGTTAAATTAACTTTTTTTTCATTTGGTAAATCTGACGTTTACATTTTACAGTATATTACTGTTTTTCCTTGACTTAACGGCAACAAACTGTAGAAAAACACTTTTTTTGCTGGCAACCATTAATTTACGGCAAGAAACTGTAGAAAAACTGTTATTTACTGGCAGCAGGGGTGCCAGTAAATAACTGTTTTTCTACAGTTTGTTTCCTGTAAATTAATTACAGTTTATTACTGTTAAATTATGTTACATTATGTTTTTTCTTCATCTTAAATCTTTAACCCTTTAAACCCCACAAGAAAATCCTCAGTTTTAAATGAACACTTATAATGTGTGCACACTACAGAGTGCTTGAGTAACACTGAATCAGTGAAGTTAATGAGATAATTCGGTGATTAATTGATGATTGAACATTAGTGATGAACACCTGCAGAATCACTGAAGGAAAGAGAAACACAAGATCTACAAATGACTTCAGCCACAGCCTTAAATGAAATCAACTGAATAAAAGAATACATCAAATCTCTCAAGATCTGATTAAACAACTACTAAAACAGCTTCACCAGATTCACATTACTAACCAGACTGACTTTATTTCTGTCAGATGTCTACAGAAGATCTTATGGAGAGTTAAATAGGTTTAGGTGTTTTTTTTCACTACCATGATGGAGATCAGTGTTTACTTTAGTTGGGCTCTTGAACGTGACTTTTCAACAACTAAGGTTTTTTTTTTTTACATGCTGTAACAATGCGCCTTTGGAACCTGTTATGGCAAAACAAAAGTACACAGAAGAGAAAAAATCTGGTATTGTTGTTTATAGATTGACAAGAACAAATACTATTGTTTCTGATCTAATCCCGTGTCTCTTCTCTTATTGAATATTGATACTACAGCATAAGAAGGAACACTGCTGAGCCATAAGTTATGAAAGACTGTTAAGAAAATTTCACTCATAATAAAAAAAAAAAACCTTTGCTGAAATTTAGACAGAAACATCAAGAATCAGCGTATGAATCACAACAATGGTGACAATCCACAAAATAAATGAACAGATCAGTTCTGAACATCACAACACATGCTACTAAAACTTAAAACAAATGCCAAATTATAAGCACAGAAGAATTCAAGAAAATAAGTGAACAATTCAGGGGCATAATTTATTCATGCCGCAATGCATGCTGGGAATCATGGATGAGTTTTATCCTGTGCTGGTACCCAGCATGCATTGCATCATGAACCTTTTGATTGTCACCATTGTTGAGATTCATATGCTGATTGTTGATTTCTCTCTTTGAGTGTTGTGGCGACTGCTGCCCGAAATATTTTTTAACTAAAACTAGTCATTAAATCCATAAATACTGGTTATCACACTACTTTTCAATCTTACAAAATTGAAGAAACAAAAAAAAAAATTGTGTCATTCACTCAAATATTTCAACACCAAACTAATATTTGATTACTATAGCAACACTTAAAGTCAGTCTAGTAGATCATGCCTGACAGAAACAGCCATAATCACTTGACTTTCAAAATTAATACTGCTGTAACAGATGTATCATGAAGATACAAATGCAGTAATGAAACAAAATGTAAAGTGCAAAAGTCAAGGGTCAGGAGACCAACTAAAGTAAACACTGATCTCCACAATGGTAACATCAAACGAAACAGTAACATTATCATCTAAATTTTTTGTAATTCTCAGTAAGATCTTTCGATCTCTGATCACTGATCTGATAGAAATAAAGTCAGTCTGGTTAGTAATGTGTGAAGTTGGTAAATCTTCAGTTGATTTCATCTAAGGCTGTGGCTGAAGTCAGTTGTAGTTCATGTGTTTGTCTTGTTTCTTTTTTCTTCAGTGATTCTACTCGTTAACAGCAGCTGTTGATCATTGTCTGAATTCACTCATTAGTGTTCATTCTCTCTGTCAGGTGGACTATATTAGTAAACTCATGTAAGGAATAGTGAATGAGGGAGTAGGGTGTGATTTGAAACACAGCCGCTGAGTGTCGACTTTGAACGTTGTTAATTAACGATATATAGCAGCAGCTACCTTCTCGAAAATGATGAATATTACCCAGAATGCACTGTTTTAATGAAAAACAGTATGTTACTGTCAAAATTTGGCCGTTTTTTTACAGCGATTTTTAACAGTGTGTGATGTCTTGAAGAATTTCTATAAAAATGATTGGTGTTTCTAAGCAATATTTATTTATTTTTATTTTCCAGTCAGTCAGTTTCAGTTCACATTGTATCTCACCTGATGACTCCTCTGCGTCCTGATGTCTGTTAGAAAAATAATAACTCAAATTAAACACACAATACTTGGGTTAACTTGTGTAAAAAAAAAAAAGAAAAAAAAAAGCCTTTGTTTTAAGATTGATTACACAAATCTCAAAATTTCTTCTTGTTAAATCAGCTGTATGTAACACTCACATTTCCTTCTTGAATGGCACTTCCAGGAGTAAATTAAACCAGCAGATGCAACCAAGAACACCAGAGCAGCAGAAACACCAGCATATATTTCCTCTCCGATCAGCTGAGAACAGAGTCATTATTATAACTAGGGCTGGGCGATATATCTAAGGATATGATCATGCGCATCTAATCAGTAAAGCTGCTTCCGTGATCACCGCTAAAATCTCCATCACCTGCTTATAATTGGAGTGGCATTTAATAGACAGAGCCGTAGATCGCTGACAAGCCACGCCATATCGCGTTCATTACCGCAGATGAATCGCCTTCGATAATGAACGCGATATTGCGTGGCTTGTCAGCGATCTACGGCTCTGTCTATCAGAGGTGGGACTTTCAAGTCACAAGCAAGTCTTCAAGTCATATTCAAGTCCTCAAAGGGTTAAAGCTAAAGAGATAATTAAGTGACTAATTAAATGATGATTGTGCCTTAATGATGAACACCTGCTGTTAACAATCAACATCACTGAAGTAAAGAGAAACACAAGAACTACAACTGAATTTAGCCACAGCCTTCAACTGAAAAAAAGTAAAAGAAAAAAAAACACTATGCCACCATAATTGTGGTCAAGGTTTGCTTTAAGTAGTGTCTTGACCCTTTTACTAATTCAAACCAATTTGATTCAAAACAATTGCAATATTGTTTTCGTAACAAACATGTATGCATTGCTGAGTCGAACCTTGCAGTAACAGATGATCTTATGCTTTTTCTGCTTATAACTCATGATGACTGAACATCATGAAATTGTGTTTATCTTTGGATAGTAGACTGACACTCAGCTATTACTGAACTGAAGTAAAAAAAAAAATCTAAATGTTGAAAGACACAAAAGGAGACAATCAGTTCAGGTTTTTAGACAAACACACTTCTCACACGATCCTCAACAGGGGTGACAATTTTTCATACTGCAGTGCATGACGGGAGTTTTTACCCAGCATGCAACATTTTGTTGATTGTCACCACTGTTGAGAGTCATATGCTGGTGTCTGTGTGTGTCTACAGAGTATAGCTTTTCAAATTTTTTATGCACTTAGTAGATTTAAAATTCACTTACTTTAATTTAAATTTTTTTTCCATAGTGTAGTTTTACTGGGTTGATTATGCTAAACTTAAATAGAGCTAATGTTAATTTGATTGTAATCTGACCACCTATCACATACAGATTAATTTCGTCTCTCTGCTTTACAGCACCTCATGCAATGCTACATAAAGAGATCTAACATGAAAGTCAAGGGTCAAGAGCCCCACCAAAGCAAACACTGATCTCCATTATGGTTGCATCACTTTAACCAATAAAACATCAACATCTGATCATCTGTAATTCTCAAGAACAGCAGGTGTTCATCATTAATGCACAATCATCATTTAATTAGTCACTTAATTATCTCATTAACTTTAACCCTTTGAGGACTTGGGATATGACTTGAAGACTTGCTTGTGACTTGAAAGTCCCAACTCTGGTAAAAGCTGAATGTCAGTCAACAATCCAAAGAAGACTATCTCATGATGTCCAAGTCAACATGAGTTATAAGCAGAAAAAGCATAAGATCATCTATCACTACAAGGTTTGATTCAGCAATGCATACATGTTTGTTGCAAAAACAATGTTGAAGTTGTTTTGAATCAAATTGCTTTGAATTAGTAAAAGGGTCAAGAGACTACCTAAAGCAAACCCTGACCACAAATATGGTGGCATAGTGTTTTTTTTTTTTTTTTCAGTTGAAGGCTGTGGCTAAATTCAGTTGTAGTTCTTGTGTTTCTCTTTACTTCAGTGATGTTGATTGTTGACAGCAGATGTTCATCACTAATGTACAATCATCATTTAATTAGTCACTTAATTATCTCATTAACTTTAACCCTTTGAGGATTTGGATATGACTTGAAGACTTGTTTGTGACTTGAAAGTCCCACCTCTGCTGTCTATTAAATGCCACTCCAATTATAAGCAGGTGATGGAGATTTTAGCGGTGATCACGGAAGCAGCTTTACTGATTAGATGCGCATGATCATATCGTTAGATATATCGCCCAGCCCTAATTATAACTGGACAACTGATAATCTGATGATAATATGATAACATTGATGTGAGGGGAGGAAGGCATGATTACACCCTAAGGTAAAGACCAATGTGCAACCTTTCTAAACCTCACTTATTATTCTTTTTATTTATTCTTTTTTTTTTTGTCAACCACAATGAAAACATTTACTGGGTTGATTTTAACATTTCAAACTGGATTGTAAAACTGTTCAAGGGAAAGTTGACTGAATGACTAAATGATACTCACCAATGACAGTAACACTGAAGCTCTTTACACTGGTGATGCGGATTGAGCTGTTGATGATGATCTGTAGTTTATAAAGTCCAGTGTCTGTGGTTCTGGTGTCTGTGATGGTCAGAGATCCAGTCTGATGATCCAGCTTCAGTCTGTCTCTGAATCTCTCTTCAGCATCTTTACACTGAACATCTGTACAGCTTTCACTCTGAACTCCAGTGATTATAGTTTCATCAAAATGCCACATTAAATTGTCTGGTTTGTTTATTACACGAGTGTCTAAAGTAACAGATTCTCCCTCCTTCACTGACTTTCTCTTCATTTCATCTCGTTCAGCAGCAGAAACACCTGAAACACAAACCAACAGCTGCTGGAGGATCTTTTTGCTGAAAACAACAAACAAACTACACAACTTGAAAGAAATGTGGATGTGAGTTAAAACTAAGAACTAGTTGAAGAAAAATAACATTATGTGTAATGAAATGTTTGTGGTTTAAGGTTCAAAAACACATTTTCTACATGCTGTACATTATTGTTTCTCCTCTATGCCCCGCCCTCTGAAACGCTTGATTTTTACAGAACTCAATGGTCTGAAAAGCGAGGTGGGCTCTGATTGGCCAGCTATCCAGTCCATTGTGATTGGCCGAATTCCTCAAGGGTGTGACTGAAATGTTACGCCCCTCACCAAACTGTGATGCCCTGTCTGGCTGGAGTGAAGCCACAAAAACAGTAAATGCCATTATAAACTAATACATTTGATCCATTCAGTGAGGACAATCATATGATGTCGACCCCGGGCTGGACTCTGCTTCATCCGTGCTATCAGTCATATATGAGAAATAGCACAGACTCTATGACAAAGTTGATTGTCAAATGGAGTTTGAAAAGCTGCACGTTCGATTTTCCACATACGCTGCTGACAAAAGCAGACAAAAATGCACACAATTACGTTAAAATGTGCAGTTATGGCAAGTTACCTCGTAAACACGGTCTCAAACGAGTCCTAAATGACTGTAACATGTTGGGGGAAAAGCGAATATGTGTGTCAGATCTGTTGCATGTGCATCAGGTTTTAAAGAGATATCTCTGCTTTTAAAGTGAAACCTGATTAAGTCTGTCATTGATGTAAATCAAAGAACAAAAGAAAAAAGGAGAAATCACTACACTGCTCTAGTCGCTGATTAAATTTTGTAGTTTGATTAAAGATTAATTTATATTCATTTTATGTGTTTTAAATTCATTTAAATTTAAAGTTGTCATTTTTCAAGTGTTAAGAAAGAATGGCTTTCAATTATACTGTAATGTTGAAAGACTATAATTATTGGCTAAAACTTAGGGAAAATGAATTTACGAGAGATATTGATAAGATTACTGGTATCAATGACACTGGCCTTTGTTAACAGTACGCTACTTGGTAAAAAGATGCCATTAAACTGTTTAAAATATACTGTCTTTGTTATTTGCTCATTAATTTTGAGGTTCAATGTGAAATTATACTAATAACAAATATATTAATATGCAATTAAGCACAGTTACATAAAAAATGAGTGATTAATTAGTTATTTCTTAATCGATTGATATCACTAATGTTAACCTTTCAAATATGTTACTCTTGGTATATTATTTGTTTATTTTACAGCTGAATATGCCCCATAAAAAAAAAAAAAAAAAAAAAAACCCTACCCGGCCCACTTAAAATTTTAATTTCGATAATCCGGCCCTCAAATGAAACTAACTGAATAGCCTTGCTTTAGTCTCCGCAACTTTACAGGTCTTCTTTATGCACCAAGAGCTTGTTACACTCCAAAGACAAATGAAAACTTGAAATCACATCATATGACCCTTTAATTATACTGAACTAAACCTAGTTAAATTAAATTTCACTTCAATGTGTTTTTGAAGGAATTATTTATTCTGTAAACTATATCTATGTGAATTCATATAAGAGTAAAACACATCTGAATGTTACTGCAAAAATATCACAAAAACACTTTAATGATGTGATTTAAGACATAAATTATAATGACCCACCAGTGACAGTAACACTGACAGTCCTCTGGATGCTGCTTCTGCTGCTGCTGATGATCTGTAGTGTATATTCTCCAGAGTCTGTGTTTGTGATGTTTGTGATGGTCAGAGATCCAGTCTGATGATCCAGCTTCAGTCTGTCTCTGAATCTCTCAGTGTCATTATTACACTGAACAGCTGTACAGATAAAACTGAGATCTCCACTGATTTCAGCGATGAGAATGCCATCAAAACGCCATCTAATCAATTATTGTTGGTTTGTTTCAACATCAGTGTGTAAAGTGACTGAATCTCCCTCCTTCACTGATACTTTTCCTGAATCAACAGAACAACCTGAAGAAGAAATCAACAGTTCATTACAAGTCAAACAGAAAACTACAGGGAACCCTGTCCTGAAGTGGTTAAGAATGAATACGATCAAATCTGTCTCTAAAACATTTCAGAGATCATTTACACCTGATCTTTTCACAATCGAACAGCTATCTGATCAGAGAAAACACATGAAGTGTGATGATTATGCTCTTTTTCACCATGTTAAGATAAAATGTCAACATTTTCTACAAATATGGTTTAAACTTTTAATCCTACTGTCTGAATCTCCTGCATAAATAACATGTTTTCTTGACATTTCTATTCATTCAGCAGAAACTAAAAGCGACTCACATCACATTCAGTGTACACTGATCAGTTTATGCACAAATGTCTTGACTTGAACGTAGAGGAAAGTAAATAGAGTGAGTAAATAGTGTAGAGTGACTGAATCTCTTGTCCTCACTGACACCACACCTGCACAGACACCAGACACAACTGAAGTGAGCAGTTCATTATGAGCCAAACAATCAGGAAAGAGCTGTAAAAATGTTTTTCTCCAGATCATAAAGATTGTGTGTAGTCAAATATGTCTGGATTCATAATGTAACATACGGAAACAAACAGCAGAAGAACATCGGGTAATATACATAGAGGCTTCATAAAAAAATTATACATTGTAATGGTATTCTTAAAGCATAATATAATGAATGCCTAATGTATTATAAAAAATAAGGGGTGTGATGAGACCCTTATCCCTCGAGACGAGACATGAGACTGAGTTCACAAAAATAAGACGAGAAGATTTTTAGACTTTTTTTTTTTTTAAAGAAATCCTAAATGAAGAAATAGAAGGGGAAATTGTATTATTCAACTGAAAAATGCAAAATGCAAAACATGTAGAAGGATTTCGAAATCAACTTGTGCTTTATGGATTTAAACGTCTATTATATATCTATATAACATATCTATTATGTGCAGCAACAAACAACATGTAAACTAGACCTGCACGATTCTGGATGAATTAAGAATCATGTTTTTTTATATATATATATATATATATATATATATATATATATATATATATATATATATATATATATATATATATAAACACTGGAGATCATGATTCTCACAATTCTGAAGAAAAAAATATTAGAAAACTAAACAAAATAAATTTACTAGTGGTTTGACAAACTGTCCATTGCTGAAGTATTCAAAAAATATATTAATTTGAAAAATAAATAAATGAAGGAGTCAGTGTCCTAATTCAAATAAGACTTGTTACACTAATGGAATAGAAACGGGCGGTTGTCGCCACCTGGTGGCAGAAGAGTATAAGCGGTAGAATACATACACATTTTAAGAAGCTTTCGTTTGATCGCTGCTGTAGAGAATAAGTGCTAATACCCAAACTGTTTATCCTAGTACTTATTTTAATTAAATGTATGTAACACCGAAATAATAATGTGTGGTTGAAAATACTTTTTATGTTGCTCTTTCTGGATTAGCAGCAGCCTGAATGATTCATTAACAAAGCGACAAAACCTGTTTCTACAGCTCCACAAACACTCGTGATGTCAAACAGCTGTAACAAACGTAGCTGAATCGTTGTCTTTCATGTATAAAATTGCGTGTGTGTTTGAACTGAGATAGCGATCTTTAAACGATTGTGCAGCTCTAATGTAAACTTAAAATTGTTTGTCAAATTCTCGCGAGAAAACCTTATAATGTTGTATCTCATAAATATTCATGAGAACAGTTTTAATATATTATAATATTTACTAATTTGTAGTTATACTTTAAAATAATAATAATAATAATAATAATATTTTCTATCAAACAGCCAATTAGATCAGATATCAGATCAAATTCATATGTATTATGACACATTTGCTTTGATAGTTTTATTGTAATCTCAGTTTGATTATTTTTATGGTATCCTAAGACAGCTGTTGATAAGTAACTCTGCAACATATCAACTAGCGGTCATTAGAGTATTAGTATTTTATTTGGGGGCAATGCTTGATTCACACACTATAAATCTAACTCACTCATTATCAGTTTTTTTTGCTGTAGCTGTTTTGCTTACATCATACCAATGATTTTACCCTTCTATGATTTTTAACTGTAACAGCAGCAGGTGTTCATTTGCACTTTACCATTTAAAGTCTTACAGGACTAAATGGCATACTTAATGTGCTGTGTGAGCGCAACAAGCCGACTCACTAGCTTAGGACTTCAGAGATGGTGACACACAAATTGTGATTTTTCTCGGTTGGTGATTCTGCTTGTTAACATCAGGTGTCTTCAATAATGCTCAATCATATCTCAATTAACTTCTTAATTATCTCATTAACTTCAACTCTGCTTCAGTGTTACTTTTAACACTGCTTTAGTGTTTATATGAGTCCACACTCAAGAGTGTTAAATTAACACTTGGGATTTTGCTGTGTGGTCTTCGTCCGAACTTCAGCACTTCTGAAAATGCCTTTGGCATCGGGCATCACCCTCATAATTCTGCCTAACATCCAGGAGTTTCTTGGCAGGAACGAATCTGCGATGAGGACAACATCTCCAACCTTGAAACTTCTCTTTAAGCCGAGCCATTTTTGCCGCTCTTGCAGAAGTGGTAGGTATTCGTGAGTCCATCTTCGCCAGAACAGATCTGCCATATATTGTATTTGTCTCCAGCGCCAGCGGGCGTAGACATCCTCCTTAGTAAACACACCAGGTGGAAAACTAGGCTGTGTTTTCAACACGAGCAGATGGTTCGGCATCAGTGGCTCGAGGTCGTTGGGGTGATCTGTGTTTGTGGTTAATGGTCTCCCATTGATGATGCTCTCAACTTCGCATAAGAGAGTGTGTAGTCCTTCATCTTCTAAGAGTTGTTGCTTCACAACAGAGCTCAGCACTTTTCGCACTGTACGAATTTGACGTTCCCAGATACCGCCGTGGTGAGATGCAGCAGGCGGGTTAAAGATCCATTGCACACCCTTTCTCATCATGACTTCATTAATGCGAGACTGATCCAGCTCTGCCAATGCCTCATGCAGTTCTCGTTCAGCGCCGACAAAGTTGGTGCCATTGTCGGAACGAATAATTGACACTTGACCTCTTCTGGCTTGAAAACGCCGTATGGCATTAATACATGAATCAGTGTCAAGAGAATGGGCTACTTCTATATGCACTGCCCTAACAGTTAAACATGTAAAGAGCACTCCATAACGCTTAACCTTTGCATGTCCTCTTCTGACTTCGAAAGGTCCAAAATAGTCTACACCCGTGTTGGTAAAGGGTGGTTTATCAGGAAGCAGATGGTCTTGAGGCAAATCCGCCATTTTCTGCTCTCCTGCCTTGGCATGTAGTCTTCTGCAGAGGTTGCACTCTGAAATTACTTTTCTTGCTGCTGCATTGGCTCTTGGTATCCAATACCGTTGTCGTAATATGGCTAAGACATGATTCCTACCTCCATGTCCACACTCTTGATGAATGTGGTGGAGAATGAGGTGAGCTATTCTGTGCTGTTTATGCAGAATGGCAGGATGCTTGGCCTCTTCAGGCATCGCCGATCTGTTCAAACGTCCTCCTACTCTCAACACATCTCCTTGCAAGTATGGGTCCAGCTTGAAAATAGAACTGTTCTTTTTCACACGGGAGCCTGCCAGCTGCAAAGCTTGTATCTCCTCCATGTAAGTTTGTTTCTGGTTGTATTTAACAAGTTCAATTTCAGCTCTGGATAGATCTTTCACGGTAAGTATTGTTTTTTCCAGGTTTTTCTTGTACATCACCACTTGCTGTTCAACTATAGATCTGCATTTCTCTGGATCATTCTCATTCTGCTGTATGTTCTGCTCAAACTCTTTTCTCTTCTCGCTCAGGTGCCGCAACGTCCTTCTCAATTGCAAAATCCAGGCTGCTGCCTTTTTTAGCTTATGCCAACTGGAGTAATACTCAAAGAGCTGATTCAGTGGATCTGTGCATTCATTTGAGTTTGTGCATGACACTGCAGCGGATGTCTTCACCTCAACATCATCTTCAGTCAGGTAAGGCCATCGTTCAGGTTGTTTCGGCCATTCAACTTCTTCTCGCAGGAAACTAGGCCCCTGAAACCAGCTCTTACTTTCCATGAAGCTCTGGATCTTTAAACCTCTGGAAGCCTGATCTGCTGGGTTTTGTGAGGTGTTGACATACTTCCACTGAGAAGATGTAGTCGCTTCTCTAATGAAAGAGACACGGTTGGCTACAAACGTTTTGAAACGAAGGGCATCATTCTCAATGTACTTTAGTACTGTTGTACTATCCGTCCAGAAGACTGACTCCATCAGGGGAACTTCAAGTTCTTCTTTCAACATCCGATCGATCTTGACTGCAACCATTGCTGCTGTTTTTGCTGCCGAAAACAGATATTCTGTGATAAAGTAATCCATATGAAAACAACGCGATATCTGTTTTTCACGTCTCCCTTCTGTTGAAGCCATTTCTATGGAAGTAATAATATTTTGAGTTAACAGCCGCTTTAGTTTTAAAGTAGACATGTCAAGCTTTCTATAGATATCTCTCTCATGTCTCTTCGTTGAGTATTCACGGAGTTACACTTCATTTTAATGAAGTGTTTGTAAATGAAGATCAGCGCAGACCAGAGGTGGAGAGTCCAGGGGTCAGAAAGTAAAAGTCCTGCCACATTTTTGCTCCACCCATGAACTCAGCAGCTGATTTCACCAGAGGAGGAAACAAGTCATTCCTTCCAAGTCACAAACTAGTCTCAACTCAAATCCCAAGTCCTCAAAGAGTTAAAGTCAATGAGATAATTAAGAGACTAATTAAATGATGATTGTGCATTGGTGATGAACACCTGCTGTTATTGTGCGTTACAGAGGATCAGATGCTGATGTTTTATTGGTTAAAATTATGCCACCATCATGGAGATCAGTGTTTGCTTTAGTTGGGCTCTTGACCCTTTTAATAATTCAAAGTAATTTGCTTTTAAACACTTGCGGTTGTGTTACGTAGTAAACATTAACACATTGCTGAATTAAAAGCTTGAAGTAGAAAATTTAATTGCCCTTTTTTCATCTAAAACATTTTAATTAACTTCATGAAGGTGTCTCTCTTTGGTTTGTTAAATTATGTTCAGCAATTACTGAACTACAAAAAAAGTCCTATTAAACAAATATTATTGTAATGCTTAAATATTGGGGGAAAAATTGTACAGGCTCGGGATTTTAGACATGAGCACTTATCATATGATCCTCAACAGTGGTTACAATAATTATTCATGCTACAGTGCATAATCAGAGTTTTTACTATGGTGTTACCCAGCATGCACTTCAGCTTGAAGCGTTTTGTTGATTGTCACCATTGATGAGATTCATATGCTGGGTCATGATGTCTGTGCGTCTTATTAGGAAAAGATTTCGAAAAATGTATATTTATTACATACATTAGGAAATGTATTCATTATAGTGATTAAACCAACGGTTCCACAAGGTAGGTTATTTAAAACTGAACATTTGTTAATAATAAATACATAAAATTGTTTTGGAAATAAACAGGCTGATGCCTAATAATTACTTCATCATGTAAAACCGGCTAGTAACAGTTTTCTGCACAGCACTGATCACACTGTTTTATAACAGCACATGTACTTTTACAGAGAAATATCTAACATAAGAAACCAAATGTCAAGAGCCCAACTGAAGCAAACACTGATCTCCATGATGGTGGCATAATTTTAACCAATAAAACATCAGCATCTGATCCTCTGTAACGCACAATAACAGCAGGTGTTCATCACCAATGCACAATCATCATTTAATTAGTCTCTTAATTATCTCATTGACTTTAACTCTTTGAGGACTTGGGATTTGAGTTGAGACTAGTTTGTGACTTGGAAGGAATGACTTGTTTCCTCCTCTGGTGAAATCAGCTGCTGAGTTCATGGGTGGAGCAAAAATGTGGCAGGACTTTTACTTTCTGACCCCTGGACTCTCCACCTCTGGCGCAGACAAAGCAGACAGCACACATACTGATAAGACGCTCGGGAGAAAACAAACACATGACTTCATAATCATACTTCGCGTTGTGATTCGGAGATGCTCGTTGTTCTAAATAAAGTTGGTAATGAACCCTCTTTTATGGCCAAACGCTTTGAAAATCCTGCTGTACTCACAGAGATTAGAAAAGCAGTCATCAGTGAAATGTTGTGAACACAACAAAAGGGATTTGTTGCACTGCTCTGGTATTGTGGTGAAAATGAGTTTTAGCCATTGGTTCTTCTGATCTTCATTCTTTGGCAGTGGAAATAAAATAAACTTGCCTTTACAATTAAAAACACACTGTCTCCTCGACATGATGCTATCACACCAACCAGAGCGCCTGTGTGTGTGGGGGGTGGGGCAGCTCGGAGTTTCGTTTCTCCCAAGATGGTAGGCGGAGATTATTATGCAAAGTGTTCCTAGTGACGCACATAGAGATGGGCAAAAGATTTGAAATCTATAACGACTCGTTTCAGTGATTCAGAGTCGACTCCTTACTTTAGAAGCCAATAACTTTATAAATCGTGTACTTTTTGGTTTAATTACTTTGCACATTGTTTACACTGATGGACAGCTACATCATACACTGTAATACAGGTAATTTTTGATTTCCCATCTGTGTGGCTCTTGAACTGATATCTGAGTATTGTTTTATATTATTATTCACACATGCAGGAGGTAAAAGTAGACAATACTCACATTATTTGTCTGTTCTTCTGTGTTTCCTTCAGATGAAGAAGATCCCGACAGCAGCTACAATCAACAGAATCCAGATCCACACTATCAGAGATACAGAGTCTGGAGGATGTGAAGGAGAGTGTTGTTATTGTGAGTGAATGTGTTCATAAACACTAAATATTATCACAGACATACCTGAACATGTCTGACAGAGTTGAGTGTTGAGATGTGTGGTCTGGTTTCTGATGGGATTGTTCACCACACAGCTGTAGAAATCATCCAGACACTCCAGATGTAAAGAAAGACTTCTGCTGAGATCAGACACACTGATGCTGGACAATAAACTGTTTCCTTTGAACCAGGAGAGAGTCACATGACCCACATTCACCACTGAACACAGGAATGAACATGAGGATGATGATGAGTGTTGAACAGATAAAGGGTCTCTGGTGATGTTATGAGTGGAGAGAGGGGCTGGAAAAGATATTAGAGAATAGGATTTGATGTGATGAGTGAAATGTCATTGTGATGTCGGTCTGTTTCATCATGGACAATATTGTCAGTAAAGAGACTGAGATGCAATGAAAAGTGTTGTGTGAATAAAACAAGCAGAAATTGGGCTATAATTTCACAGAATATTTTGCAGTTAAACTGTAATCGTCAAATCATGCAGGAAGTGTGAAAATGCTGTTTGTTCTTAGGATATGCAAATGTAAGCTATAAAATTAGCTTTAACGAGACAGAAATGAGTCAGCACTGTTACTTAAAATATTTATGTTTTTTTTTTTATATACAGTCCGTTCAGCCAAAATTAACTGCTGAAGAAACACTCACAATCAAACAGAGCAAGTGTTTCTCTACTCACCGTAGACAGTAAAACTGAAGATGTGTAGCGGTGTCTCTGATCTGCTGCTGAATACTTTATAAAGTCCAGAGTCTGTGATTCTGGTGTTTGTGATGAAAAGAGATCCAGTCTGATCTAGCTCCAGTCTGTCTCTGAATCTCCCACCAGCACTGTCATCAAATATTATTGGGACATTGTTCATTCTGTCGATTTGAGCAATGGTTATGTTTTTAGGTCCATATTTCCACTTAATCTAACCTTTTCTCTGTGTATCAGTATAATCTGTGTGTAGAGAGACAGAATCTCCCTCCGTCACTGACACTGACTTCACTTCATCACCAAACACACCTGAAGAACAGACAAAACAGTTTCTCTGAAAGACTTTTGCAGTTTAGTCTTTTTCAAACATGTAGAAAATTGTCATCTCAAAACCGTTCTTCAGTGCGATAATGTGTAACAAATGAATCCTTTTGAATTCATAAAAAGAGAAAAATGACCAAACAAACTTAATTAACAAATATATTTAACAAGCTTATTTTAGTCTGATACAAACATTTGAGTGAATAATGGAAATAATAAAGAACAGAATGTGTGGATAGAAAATGACACAGATACAGAAGAACTAAAGTCATAAAAATAATTACCAGCCAGACTCCAAGAGCACAAACAGAAGAAAATAAACACCTCAAATACTGTAAGAGGCATTTCGCTGAACAGTTTCCAACAACAGCAGTTTTAAACTCTACAAAGACAACATTTAAACACAGTGTCCAAACAGCAGAGATGTTGAATTAAACGTTGAGCGTAAGCGTCAGAAGAGCAGAAGTGCTCTGATCGTCTGTTAACTAGGTCTAGAGTGGTTTAGACAAACACAGCACAAAACACAGCACGTGAGCACGTGAGCAGTTGGGGGTTCGATGCCTTGCTCAAGGGCACCTAAGTCGTGGTATTGAAGGTGGAGAGAGAACTGTTCATGCACTACCCCCACCCACAATTCCTGCCAAGCTGGGACTATAGAATAAATAGAATAATTCAGAATGAAAAAATAATTCTGAATGAAAACATGATCATAAAGGGTATAGTCTGTGAAACAAGCCGTCTCTCTGATAAATTATTTTAAAAGAAAATGAAGAATATAATTTTCCTTTTTTTTTTTTTTTTTTTTTTCTGTTTGTGTTAATTATTTATTTTATTTTTCTCTCATTATGAGTATATTATTTGATGTATTTTATTTTTTTCACCCAAGCATCGATGCTCCACACTTCAGTTTGTGTTGAACTACTGTGCCAACCACAAATAAACAATAAAAAGAAGAAGAACGGGCTTCTGCATATTAAATATGTGGAGGAAAAATGTAGGTAAGTATTAAATATGATTAGGTGTCTTATAGGAGTGGAATGGGGAACTGATTATGAATCGTTAAAATACATATATTGCCCTAATAAGTCAAGATTAGATTATGAGAGCTTGGCATTTGGGTCAGCAGCAAAATCAGTGAAATCAAGGCTGGACACAATACAGAGCAGAATACACAATGTTTGTGAAAGAGTTTTTAAAGAAAGGCTGAAGCAGTGAGATCAAGAATCAAAATTAAATGTAAAAAGCTGGTGCCGTGGAAAACACTCAAGAACAAAATAGGACACTAAATTAAACAGCACAGCAGTCTCTAACCTTCCACAAAAGTGAAAAAAAAGAAAGATTGATGATGACCTTTAACCTTCCATCATCATTCTGCATGGATGTGAGAAAAAGCAGGATGTGATGATGAACAATATCAAATTAATGAACCATTTTAACAGATGATCCGGTGACTGTATACAATTATTCTCAGTATTATAAAAAAGGATTTAAATAACAAACCTAATAATGAAATGAAACTAAATCAATAAATAAAGAAATGGATAAAGATCCCCAACATTTTTCTGTGAGGAAAAAAAAAGTTTTCCTCGTGCAAGGATGACCATTCTCTGAATAAAAGGTTTACAAAAAAAGTGCTTTGTTTAAGTTGACAAAAATAAATATTGTTTGAGCTAGAGACCTGCTCTCCTGCGGCACCCAACACAACAGAGCGCTGCGGGACAACTCTGATGTTAGTCAGACGTCACTTCCTGTTTGTAGCTGAGTTTAAGCTTTGTCACGTTATTTTTTATCAACTATTTCAAAATCTTGTGTGAGGAACGATTGAAATTGATAAAGGTGAATGAAGAAATAGGAAATGAGAAGATACAGAAGTAGTGTCAGCAATTCACAATGGTGCAAGTAAATGCATTCAAAAAAAGTAAAGGACAGAGACATGAAAAATAGTTCAATGGTTGAATGAGAAATGTTCAACAGCGGTTAGAAGAAAAAGGAAGGGATTGGAAAAACTGAAGAGGACTCACAACTAGCAAAATATAATAATATATAAGAAAACTCAGGGAGAAACTAGGAAAATAATAAGGGAAGTGAAGAAAGAATATTGGAGAAAGTTTTGTGATGAAATTGGGAAAAATACTCCAGTTGAGGAAGTGTGGAGTATGATTAAAAAGATGAGTGAACTTATGAGAGAATATGATTATCCAGTGTTAAATATTGGGGAAGAAATCGCAGTAAGTAACAAAGAGAAAGAAGAAATGTTCAAGAAAGATTTTTCAAAAGTTAATAGCTCAGAAACCTGATGAAGGAAAGCAAGGATATGAGAGAGAAGATGTTAGTAGATCATCGATACATAAGGGAATTAAAGAGAGCTACAAATAGCCCATTAGATGCTCTGTTTTCATTTCCAGAGCTAAAGCGAGCATTGAAAAACACTCAACTCCAGAACAAGATGAAATTAGCTATGTTATGTTAAAGTTAAGTGATGAATCGTTGAGTATAATTCAGGAATTTTATAAAATATTGGATGGGAGGAAGGGGTTTTACCCCAGGGTTGGAAAGAAGCGTTAATTATCCATATTAAGGAACCTGGTAAAGATCCAAATAACCCTCTAAACTATGGACCAATAGCATTAACTTCACATTTATGTAAATTAATGGAAACAATGATTACTGACGGTTGATAATATGGAGAATTATCAACCATCAACTTTTTCTCTCCATATCAAAGTGGTTTTAGACGTGGAAGAGGAATGGATTCAATTATCAAAGTAGAATCAGATATTAGGAAAGCTTTTATTAATAAAGAAACAGTCATAGTTTTCTTGGATGTTGAGAAAGCTTATGATATGTTATGGAAAGAGGGTTTGCTAATTAAATTAGATCAAATAGAAATAGGTGGAAGAATAAATCATTGGATTAAAGAGTTTTTAATTGAAAGAAATGTTAAAGTCCAATATCCAATAAAAGGATTACTTGAGACTTGTTGGAAGCATGGAAAAGGGAAAGTTAATAGTTTTGGTCCGATCATTGAAGATTTATCGCGGGAGATGGAACTAAATTAGTAAATTAGTTATTGCAATGGTAATTTTAACGATAGCTTTATTTATTGGACTCAAGACAAGACAAAGAGCAGGAGTTATTAGAGGCAGAATTGACCAAACAATATATTGGGATTAATTATGAACCGTATGTTCAAGTTTTTATCTAAGAATCCACAGAATGGTCAGGTGGGAGTAATGTATGTTATTCCAAGACTGAAAGTGTCAGGAGGGAAAACAATATCTAATCACGTGTCAGTATTTACAGGAGAGTTGCTAGCAATTTTGATAGACTCAGATAAATAAAACATATATGTTCAGATTCAAGTTCAGCGTTATTATGTCTGGAAGCTCAAACAGTCTGAAACTAGACAAGATATTGTTTTAGAGATCCTTCAGTTATTATGTTGCAGCAGATAAATAGGAAAGTTCAGTTTGTGTTGGTTCTGGCACATACAGGAGTGGCAGGGAATGAAGAAGCAGAACAATTAGCTAAACAACTAATGACAAAGGAGAATATAGAAACAACTAATGACAAAGGAGAATATAGAAACAACTAATGACAAAGGAGAATATAGATATACAAATACTGTATAGTAAAGCTGAACTTAAATCAATAATTAAAAAGGGGATAAATACAAACTGGCAATTGTTTTGGGATAAAGAGTTAAAAGGCAGACATCTACATTCAGTACAACCAATGGTAGACAGAGGAAGAAATTCAAGAGGGAGAAGAGAGGAAGATTGTGTTCTTGGGACACAGGGCTGAATTCAACATAACAGGGAAACCTCCAACAGGACTGTGTGATTGGTGTGGAGTTAGAGAAAGTGTAGAACATGTACTTATTCAGTCTAATGGATATATGGAGGAGAGACGTAAGTTAATCGATGAACTTCAAAAAACTGTGATCAGCAAGTAATGTTAAAAAAGATTTTGAATCCAGTAAGAGGTGATAGTCTGTTAATACATTGTGTAAATAGAACTCAGTTAATTCATAGAATATAGATTATTATTAATGTTATTTCTATTCTCTGGGCTGAGAGGGACTTCTGCTGTAGATGGAGGAGCTGAACACATCGAAAGTTTGAGTTCTGATAAGTCTGAGTAAAGGGAATTCAAGTCTCTGATCCATTGCTTCAGTAGATGGCGGTAATGCTCAATTTGTGATTGTGAGCCGCCAATAAAAAACAGAGAAGAAGAGTTTGAGTATGCTGTTATATGCAGGCGGCAAGGAAGTCGACCGGAAGTTGAAGTCAGCCGGGTGCCGCCATCTTGTAGCAGAACTTCACTTGCGTTAGCATCCCATTGACTCCCATTCATTTTGGCGTCACTTTGACAGCAAATAACTTTACATCTAAGGTGTTTAAAGACTCCGTTTGTCCATTATTTATTTCTAAAGATACACGACAATGTATAAAGGGCTCCATTACCTTCTATGTTACATTATGGCCCCGTATAAACAGTTTTTGTAAAAAATAGGCTAACGATTGCGTCATAACCACTCGACTCTCTGTCGCATTACCGTACAGACAGGAGGAGAAGCTCGCAGGCAATTAACTTAATATGGTGTACTGGTGTTACATTTTAAAATACTATACAAAATAATTAATCAGAATACTTACTCCTGCTCACTCACGACAAAGAACCCCCCGCTCAAGCTCGCCGTCTCTGCAAGATTAAACGATGGCAGTTTGCACGCACAGCTACTAGAAGATTTACATCTGTCAGACAGGTTGCTGACGTCGTCAAGCTTCGTTTGAGTCTGCGCGTCAGAAACGGAAGTGCTAACAAACGCTAAAAATGGGCTAAAAATTCACTTGTCTCAATTGAGTTCCAATGGGGTCGCTGTGTCAATTTCTTTTACTGTCTATGGTTATATGTCAGCCTTGATTTCCAGTGATTACCCCTTTGCCTTGATTAAAATGTTTAATTTTATTGTCCTCGTTCCTCCCAGAGAGACTGTAACAGAGGATGAGACATGGATGATATACAGTCAGGTTTTACAACAGAAATATGTGACAATTTATGACATGGTAATATTTCCCAAAGCTTGATTATGCTTCTGCTACACACTCAAAGGTATCCAATGGTTACTTTTTTATTTTTATTTCATGTACATTGTGTCTATATCTGTTATTTACAACTGACACCACAGTAACAATAGTTGATGTTAGTGTCAATCATAAAATAATAAATATCTAACTTGGATAAAATTTCAAAACAATAGCAAAGGAGACTGACACAGATTCTCTTCTCTCATGAGACCAAGTCCAGAGTCTGTGGTTCTGGTGTTTGTGATGGTCACAGATCCTGTCTGATCCAGCTTCAGTCTGTTTTTCAGTCTCCCATCATATGTTGAGTTGATTTGGGTCAAACTGTTGACTTCAGCGATTCGTGCCCTTCTAAATGTCCACTGTATCAACAACTATTTCTGTACTTCAGTAACACCCATGTGTAGAGTTACAGATTCTATCAAATAAATTACTGCGTCGAAAGCAGACAATTTATATTAATAAAAAATATTCCAGACTTATTCAGGGTTTGTCTGTGTCTAGAAATGGACCTGCATGGGTCTCACACATTGAGGCCGAACACATGGACTGTGTCCTGAACAGAATGTGTTTCATATTCAGTCACAAGAGGGAGCTAAAGCAGCATCATCTGCATCAGGAGAGTCATATGTTACTGTAAAACATCAACAAAAGCATCTAAGTAAAGAAACAACAAATATTACAAAATAAAACATTTTCAATTCATATTGTTGTTTGCAAATACTTTCATTTATCCAGAATACATAAATACTTTGAATGGACTTGAGATGAGGAAGTTGCTCCTTTTCCCAGAGTGCAGTTACAACATCTACCAGCAGGGGACCATCTGTGACCCTGCACCACAAAACCAGTCATAAGGGAGATACAACTATCTGAAAATCTAGAATATGAGGGTGCAAAAAATCTAAATATTGAGAAAATCACCTTTTAAAGTTGTCCAAATGAAGTTCTTAGCACTAATCAAAGCAGGCTGTTTAGGAGACATGTGTTCTCTGTCTCTCTCATCTGACTCAGTTCAGTTCATGGAGCTCTCTCATAATGATCTGATGATCTGACTCAGGTGAATCAAATAATGGAGACAGAGCAGGGGTCCCAGGACCAGGATAAGAACCACGGAGTTAAAATGACTCAATCTGAAGATTAAAAAAAGTAAAAACTAAATCATTGTTCAGTATTAAAAGCAAACTATCAAATGCACTGGTCAGTTTCTGCTCTGTTTTCCACACTTCATCTTTCTAACATTTGTTTGCATGCAAAAGCAGAAGTAACTACAGCTTTGTTTTTTTATACTTAGTTCTCCTGAGCACTTCAGTTTCTTGAAGGACTGCTTCTCAGCATTTATTTTAGCAGAAGCACATTAAACCACAGCCGTTTACTGTTAAAGTGTCTCCAAGTGTTTGTTTCCCCCTTTCTCATCTTGTCTCAATTGATCACTCTTTTATTTTTGCACAAAAAAAGATGTTTTGTTTATATGAAAACTGAAATTTTTAGGGGAAAAAAGTTTCAGATTGTTGTACTGAACTCATCTGTGGTTGTTTTGCTGAAAAGTTTTCTTGTGGTGAGTCTGTTGACTGATGCAGTTTGCACAAAAAACTATCAACTAAAAACTGAAAATTTTATGGTGACCCATTCTCTGAATTAGTGCTCTGCATTTAACCCATCCACAGTGCACACACACAACTAGAGCAGTGGGTAGCCATTTTTTGGCTGTGGCACCTTGGGAGCAGTTGGGGGTTCAGTTGCTGTACATTCACCCCCCCACAGTCCCTGCTGGTACGAGACTCAAACCCACAACCCTTTTGTTAGGAGTCTGACTCTAACCATTAAGCCACAACTTTCTAAAGACTGAACACATAATAGGCCAACACATGTGCGTGATGTCACCATTTGAACAAATTCACATTAGTGTCGTTTACACAGAGATGACATCAGTATAATTTTCAAACACTTGCAATATGAAACCAGTTTTTAAAAGTTGATGCTTTCAGGTACTCAAAACACTGTTGTTGTGTAAATGAATGAGAAATAGCTTAACATGACCCTGAGTTGAGTGTAGTTTCTGGGGACTGATCTGAAACAAAGTCATTTCACTCGGCAGCCGTCTGAAACATCTCTCGGTCATCAAGTGCAGCTCTTTGAATGGACAATCATCAAATTCTCCAAAGCTGTTCACCAAGTTTAGGATTAAAAAATAAGG
Source organism: Carassius auratus (assembly GCF_003368295.1). Taxonomy (NCBI): domain Eukaryota; kingdom Metazoa; phylum Chordata; class Actinopteri; order Cypriniformes; family Cyprinidae; genus Carassius; species Carassius auratus. The sequence continues at coordinate 32,107 of NW_020525967.1, read as the reverse complement.
CTACCCCTTTAAATGATCCGATGCAAAGTAAACCACAATTTCTTTTGAATAATATAACACATAATTCATATAATATAAATAATACTGCACACCTTTTAAATGTATCAAATCTAAAATATGGTTTAATCCCATGTAGTTTAGAGAAAATATAAGCACAGACTCAGGCACAGGCTTGACATGTATCCTGCTTGAATTCGTTCTAAGAAATGCTCATAACTTCATAAATACCAAACTTTCATCTGTGAATATTACATATTAAATATTTTAAATATTTTCACTATAGTGTTATTTTTCATTTTCCGTGACTGAAGCCATCAAATGTAACACTTCAGGAGGTAAACCCGACGTCTATTTGTGAAAATGTGCTTTGATAACTTATGCTTTAGAGAGCAGAGCAGAGCTCCTTATGCATTAAAATCACTCTCTTGTATTCTGGTGTCATACAGTGATCGGTGAGCAGCGACGCTTCAAGCTGAATAAATGAACAAACAGCTAACATGTACTACGTGTATTTGCATTGCTTTGATCGTTCTCTGTTGATCTCACCTTCCAACACAATACGATTGGTTTATTATGTACCATACCAGCGTATTATTGGTCAAGCTACTTTGGATGTTTTAGGCAATATAGTAATCCTGGCAAGGATGCGTCCTGGGAAAATGGCTCATAAGGTCACCCAAAGTTATCAGGATTCATTTCTCTCTTCAGTCAAAACAGATGATCCTGATCCTGAACAAGCTCTCGTTATCTCTGTACTGTTCTGTACTTTTAAACAAATGTGAGACATCAACCTGATTTGATTGTTATATAAAGCAGATCTGAATGCTATTGTTTAGTATTAAAAACAATATTTCAAATGCACTGGTGAGTTTCTTCTCTGGTTTTCTCCCTCCGTCTCTCTCACACGTTCAGACGCATAAACTCAGAAGAATCAGGATCTTTTTGGTAATGAAAGTCACTAGGATTTTTTGAGAAGGAAAAAGTCTGACCAGTTACAGCAACGAGTCAGACGAGTCTGAAGATCTGAGCTGAATTTGGAGAAACATTAAAATTTTAGTCGTTGTCAATTACACTCATAATAAATTATAATAATGTTCAAATATATGTCGGCTTTCTCAAGGCCAACAAAAAAGACTAAAAGAGAAACATCATTCAATTTAGAATAGAATGTAATAAAACTAATATTACTAATTTATTTCATAAATTTAACTATATTAATTTCCACAATTAATTATTAATGTCTAGTGCCTTTTGACTTAAAAGACGAGAGAGGTAAATGTTACAGACATATTATCATGGAACTGTTCAGTCTATTATTGATTTTTATTTCCACTTCACTTTTATCCATGGAGACAAAACTATTTGCACTGTATTTATCAGCGGGACAATATTCATACAATACTATAACCTAGAAATAATTTAAAGGGGTGACTTGCAAGCCACAGCAGCACGAATTATGTGCGCAGCAACATCTGACTCAAATATTATGTTAATTAACAGTGAGCGGCATTTCAGACATTACTCCTATAAGACTCTTATTCTGCTTGAAAGAATGTAGAGACCTGAGCTGAAGGCGGAGCGATTCGACCAATCAGATGAAAGGAGCGTTTCAGCTCCGCCCACAAGTGCGAATGAAATATTGAAGCCATAAACCGTTTTTTAATCCCCAAATGACAAAATGAGAAATTTCTGCCAAATTTAAATAAATAAATTAAATGATTCAAATGAAAATTAAAACCAGATTAACGATTTCATTACAGATAACTGTACGCAAAATATGTGACAAAATTGAGAATTAAATTAAATGATTTCATTTTCACAGTGACATCCCTGTCAAATTGAAATATAAAATGCAATTGGTGATTTCACATTTGATTTTCAAAACAGTCTTGAGGCAAGACTGCCAATATTAAAATGAAAAGTCAAACGTGAAAAATAAACTACAAATACAGTTTTTACAAAGCTCTTTATTAACGCTCACGCAATAATGGTGACACAATTCAAATTTAAATGTAAATTTTACTTTTCATTTTAACTCCTCTTTTATTTCACAGTTTTCATTTTCGTTTTCATTTTCAAAGACAACCTGCATGCAAATTCTATGTTAATGAGTGGGCGTGGCTTATTCAAGTAACCGCGCCAGAGACAGTCGTCGTCGAAGTCTCGTGTGCACGAGTTGAATGCTGGTAAAATCAAAGTGTGAAACAAAATTAAACTGTGGATATATTGTAATCGAGACATGGCGAAATCTGTCAGTGAGCTTTTGCGGGAAGCTGCCGCGGCATTAGAACGTGGAAGAAACAACCAGCCTGACCAGCATGCGTCAAACCCTCGGCCCACTGCAGTTCCTCGGCCTGAGTCGCGGGCATCTTCAGTTGCCAGAGAAACTGTTCAGAGTAAGTATCCTGTAGGCCATCTTAGTTATGATGTTAGACTAGACCATTATCGATTAGGTTCAATCATGTATTAGGTTGTTTTGTAAATTCAACTATTTGGGTGTACAAAAGTCTTAGTAACACAATTTCTACAACTGACATTAATGCCCGCTAGCTTTAACCGAGGACCTCCGCCAATGTTTCATATTCGCGTCTTGCCTAACAACCCCCTTCAGCCCTGACTTATTCAGATACAGCACTTGCCTCGAGTACCTTATTGCTTTTATAAAACGTTTACCACGCAATACAAATATTAAACCCGACGAATATGTATCTATGCAACCTTCATGAAGTAAAAATCACTAAAAGCTAATTCTTTCCGCTGGAAAAAAAAAATAGTCCCTGGCCATAAAGCGACAGAAGTTACATTATTTCTCCATTAGATGGAGACAAAGACTGTCTTAATGAGTGAGTCAGTCAGTAGAGAAGACTTTTGAAAGGACTCAAACTCCTGATCACAGAGAATAAAGACGCAACTGACATGACTATAGCCACGGACAACCCCTTACCTGTTATAAGTACAAGATATCACACCGGACTTTCAAACTGATTTTTTATTATGAACATAGGACTGACCTGAAGTAAAAGCCTACTCTAAATGCAGGTACACTCGCATTCTCGATCTCATCCAGAAGATTTTACTGAAAATGAAAATCAGCATTGTGATTCTTTTTGTACACAAACTTAAAATAACAAAAAGACACGTAAACAGCGGGCAGATAGATTCTTACTGGCAACATACTGCATTCATTATAATAATAACTTTATATGTACATGTTTGGGTTGCTTTCTAGGTGTAATTATGGTGAAACGTTTAACAATCCAGACCTCGCTAATTTTAAAACTGGGGTTATATGTGGAATGGAGGTATATATAACATTATTTTCATGTCTCTACAGGCGAGGTGTCAAGACTTTTTTCACCATACCCTCAGAGCAGTTCTTTGTCCTCTGTTATGCGCAGACGACATACTTTAAAAAAGCCATGCACCAAGACTTACACTCACAAATTTTTCTGTTTGAGTGGACGACATGACTGCAAAGTACCACACCAGTGGGAAAAGATGGATCTTGAATGTTCAGGGTTGGGAGAAAAAAAGATAGTTTTCCCAGGTACAAGTTTTTCCTCCATTTTGTTTGGAACAATTTTAGTACTTTGAGTTCCCTGAAATAATTTTTCTTTTTTCGTCTTAATATGTCAGATAACGTGGGTGTCATTTTTATTATCGGGTGCTCTCTGGAAAAAAAGTTGGATTCATTTTCTCGTGATTTGTGTTTAATTGACCATTTCATTTCTGTTTCAGATAAGCACTGCACATCTGAAGAATTCAAATCCACATTGCTTTTGGAGTTTCCAAAACTGAAAGATGGTGGGGGGTTTGAATTGCTCAGACCATATGGGGCCACGAGGACAAAAACTTTGCAAGTCATCCCCTGTCCATCAGAAGGGTATACACCACATTATCTTCAAGACACCATTGGAATACATGCAGCAATTGTGTATATAAGGCCTCTCCAGAAAGACCTTGACATGGTACGTAACCTTAAAGACCACAAGCATGCAGTAAATCAGGGATGCACCGATACCAATACCAGTATTTGTACTCGTAAAAATGCTTCGATGTCCAGAAAAAGAAACACTGACAACAGAGGATGGGGATAAAAAAAGAAGGCTGTCTATGAAGTAAATGTATCTTACTAGTGGGATATTAAATGAAATATAGTAACACATTGCTTTGGTGCGCGAACTTATAAGAGAAAAATGTGCAGCGGGACAAGACGCGCAAGCTGGTCTAGCACATCTATTTAACCAGACGTCATTTGAAAGTTTGTAGTTCAGTCAGAAATAAATGGCAAAGAAAGTCAAACAAGACATGTAGCTTATCACCGTTAACTGAGAGAGAGAGGGCACTTCTGTTGAATGCTCTTGATTGCTCATTGTTCACTCAGCACATGTTATTTGGATTTAAACTAAATCATATGTAAGCAAAACATGAACTGTTACCTGATTTATTTAAAATGGGTTGTGATCACTGATCTATATAGATCAGTGGTTGTGATGCCCTACATTATTACAGGACGTGTGTGCAAGTCAAGAAGTTCCATGAATGCAAACATCCAAAGCGTGTGCCCCGCAAACCAGCATCTCAGACAGCGAGCAAATAATGAATTTAATTGTCTTTCACGTTTTGCACTTGTACGGATGAATTCACACAAGTTTATGTAAAACGGCCGCCTTTGCAATTATCTTCTAATATATGTAGAAATTAGAAATGCAGTGAAAATACAGGCATTTGTTTTTGGTATCGGCGAGTATCAAAATGGGAGTATCAGTATCAGACTTGTTCTGGAAAAAGTGGTATCAGTGCATCCCTACAGTAAATGAGTTTATAAATTGTAGTGACAGTTTTTCCACTCCTTTTTCTTAAGGAATCGTGTGAACCTAAATGTGGATCTGGGTCACCAGTTTTCTGTAATGAAATCGTTAATCTGGTTTTCATTTTCATTTTAATCATTTCATTTATTTATTTAAATTTGGCAGAAAATGCCTTCCATAGTTTTCAGCATATATATATATATATATATATATATATATATATATATATATATATATATACACACCAAAATCCCCAGTGTTAATTTAACACTCTCAGTGTGGACTCATATAAACACTAAAGCAGTGTTAAAAGTAACACTGAAGCAGAGTTGAAGTTAATGAGATAATTAAGAAGTTAATTGAGTTATGATTGAGCATTATTGAAGACACCTGATGTTAACAAGCAGAATCACAAACGAGAAAAATCACAATTTGTGTGTCACCATTATAGTGGTCAGTGTTTGCTTTAGTTGGGATCTTGACCCTTCAGTTATTAACTTTAGATTTTGTGTGGCTGTGGTGACTGAATTATATCATACAGACAGACCACAGCAAAGGCAATCTTATGGTATTGATTGTGGTTTGGACTAATTGTCATGGATTGACCTGAATGCCTGAGTTCAGGTTTCTTTACTGTGTACATAAATAAGATGGATAAAAAAGTGATCCAGCATTTTTTGCCATAATATGACATGATTTTAAAACTTATTTCTACATAAAGAAAGAGTTCTTTAGTTTAGACACACAGACATCAAGAATCAGCGTGAGCATCACAACAACGGTGACCATCAAAAAAGCATGTTGTAGCCAATAAAAACTCATCCATGGCTCCCATCATGCATTGCGGCATGAATAAATTATGAGCTGATCTGTCTTTTTAACTTTTTATTCTAACTATATTTTATTTTTGCTGTTTTTATGTGAATTTTTAGTATCTAGTTTTGTGATGTTCAGAGTAGATCTGTTTATCTGGATATGCTGTTTGTCACCGTTTTTGAGATTCATACACTGATTCTTGTTATCTGTGTGTGCCTAAAATTAAAACTCTTTAATAAAAAAATAAATCTGAATCCCAGAATCACAAGAGATGCCTACAAAATGTATAGAAAATACAGACTCTTTCATTGTGTAATCAAAGCTGTTACAATCAATAATGACCATAAGAAGAGAAGAGACTGTAAAAGAGTTCAGTGATTAAGGTCAAGCAACAATTACATTAAAACATAATCATCAACACCCAGTGATTTTTGCTCTTGGCTTGACACAAAAACTTTTAATTTAAAAAGTCACAAGCCAAGATCCCAACTAAATCAAACACTGACCACTATAATGGTGACACACAAATTGAGATTTTCTCGTTTGGTGATTCTGCTTGTTAACATCAGGTGTCTTCAATAATGCTCAATCATAACTCAATTAACTTCTTAATTATCTCATTAACTTCAACTCTGCTTCAGTGTTACTTTTAACACTGCTTCAGTGTTTATATAATCCACACTCAGAGTGTTAAATTAACACTGGGGATTTTGCTGTGTATATATATATATATATATATATATATATATATATATATATATATATATATATATATATATGTTTATTCTAGGGGTGTCCTATTTAACCAAAATAGTATTACACATGATCATATGTGATATAGGTTGCAAACATTGTTAGTTTCATGAATACATGTAATGAAATGAAGAATCTAGAAGCAATATGAAGTGATTGTTTTATATCATAAGCAGTGGATGTAATCCTGTATAGATCTCTATTCTCGATGGTTATATTTCTCTTTCTGGCTGCTCAAGTGAAAGCTACAGTAGATGAATGATGGTACAAATGCATATGATGCGATGTTTTGTTTTTAAGGTCAGGAAAGAAGCCTGAAGAATATATTTAAAGAATATATTAAAAGCATGTTTATTTAACAATGTACCTAAACAGGCTAAAGAATATATATGTATATTTATGAAATACAGATGCATATCAGCTTTTTAAGAATTTCTACATTATAAAATCTAATATGTGGCTGAGGAGCTGATAGTGAAATAAGACTTTATCCAGCTGGTGGCGCTCCAGCAGATTCATCTGTGTCTGACTGTGGCAGAGAAAAATATTGATATTAACACAAACAAAATAAGACAATAGCTCTTTTTATTATAATTGTATATCTTTTTTTTTTTTTTTTTACCTGGGATAATGTTATAATGTTTGACCTTGTTTTTATTATCACATTAATGTTCATAAACTCTCAGAAACTTTAAATATCAAAACTTTGAATGGCTTGGGGAGCAGAAGAAAATTATTTCAAAAACATAAAAAATCTTCCTGTTCAAAAACATTACTGGCAGAGTATTTTAAAATAATTTAAATAAATGATCTGGATAAAGCCTGGATCTTGTGAATTAAGTAAAATGTTTTTTCTCTTTAAATATGTTTAGTTCTGATACATTTGAATTGTTAAAGTAAAATGTTAATGATGAAAGATAAATATCAGTGTCTGACATAAATGAGAAATTAACTAAAAGCAATTATATTGTAACTAAGGAGTTTAATTTAGTTTATTGTTCTTTTGGAAATTCTTGTTGTATCCGTGACAACTCTTCATCAACAACAAACAACAACTGAAAAATACAAACATGCATCAAGATTTAATCAACTTTACTTCATCCTAAAGCTCAAACATTTGTTTTACTGTTAAATGTACATTACTATGTGAAGAAAGTGCAGTATATTCAGCGTAAGTGATCTCACTGTCATGGGTCTGAACTGTAAGAAAATATAACAGAAACAAAATTCTCAATGAACTGATATCTATTATCTAGTATTGTTTTATATTATTATACACACATGCAGGAGGTAAAAGTAGACAATGCTTGCCTTCTTGGTCTGTTTTTCTGTGTTTCCTGCAGATGAAGAAGATCCCGACTGCAGTTACAATCAACAGGAAACCAGCAGCAGCAACAACACAGATCAACACTATCAGAGATACAGAGTCTGGAGGATGTGAAGGAGAGTGTTGTTATTGTGAGTGAATGTGTTCATAAACACTGAATATTATCACAGACATACCTGAACATGTCTGACAGAGTTCAGTGCAGAGATGTGTGGTCTGGTTTCGGATGGGATTGTTCACCACACAGCTGTAGAAATCATCCAGACACTCCAGATGTAAAGAAAGACTTCTGCTGAGATCAGACACACTGATGCTGGACAATAAACTGTTTCCTTTGTACCAGGAGAGAGTCACATCACTCACATTCACCACTGAACACAACAATGAACATGAGGATGAGGAGGAGGAGGATGATGAGGATGATGATGAATTTTGAGAAGAGTCTCTGGTGATGACAGGAACAGGCAGATGAACTGAAAACATGAGAGGATAAATGCAGCTCAGTAAAATACAATTATGTGATAATTGTCAGTCATTTGATATTTCAAATGCAAATAAAGTTGAGAACAAAGGTATGAGAAAAAAAACTATAAAAGTATTATATCATCAAATAGACATGAATATGAATCTGTCAACACAGGATTGTCTATTATTTGATGATATTCTTAATAATTCTGAAACATTATTGTCAAAAGATGTGTATAAATAATTCTCTGCTCACCGTAGACACTGAGACTGAAGATGTTGAGTGGGATCCCTGATCTTTTGCTGGTGACTTTATATTCTCCAGAGTCTGTGATTCTGGTGTTTGTGATGATCAGAGATCCAGTCTGATCCAGCTTCAGTCTGTCTCTGAATCTCCCCTCAGCACTATCATTATAAACCCTGATCGTATTGTCCTTCCCGTAGATTTTAGCTATCACAATGTTGTTAAATTTCCACATCATCTCCTCGTCTCTCTGTATTTCAGTAAGATCAGGGTTTAGACGCACTGATTCTCCCTCCGTCACGGACTTCACTTCATAAACACCAAACACACCTGATGAAAAAACACGCAGAATTACTGAGTAAAATCATTTCTAAACGTTTTTGTAATTGTGAAACTATTGTCTTCATTCTTTATAGAAGTATTTAAGTAAGTTTAGTCTGATAAAAACTTGTTAATATTTAAGTCAAAATAAACAATGGAATAAAAAATAACAATTATATTTGTGGCCAACTTTTAATATAAAAAAAACTGAAGTCATGCAGATACTCACCAGCCAGACTCCATGAAAACAAATAAATGTAAATGATCATTTTCTTCAGCAGTTTGCACGGCAGCTTCACGACAGAACTGTGATAGTAAACCTTGAATTGTTCATAAAGCCAGTGAAGCTGTCGGTCTGAAGTGAAGTAGTTTAGTGAAGAAACTCCTCCAGCAGCTCCTCCCTTCACCGACTCAATATGACTTCTCCAAACGACACCGTTTGACCTACAGAACGAGAGAAAGAGAAGGTGAACTAATATTTAAACTTTTTCTATTATTAAAGCAAAAATGAAGCACAAATCTTATTTCCTAAACCTTCCCGTTTCATGAAAACAGTTGTTCATGTAGTTTATGTAGAGTAGTATTTACTGTGGTTCTGTTTTTATTCAAGGAGCAAAAACAGACAATGTCTGTCTAAAGTGTAATTAATGTAAGAAGTTATTAACTTTTTGTTAATCAAACTATCATGCAATCAAAATCACATTTTTAATCGTGCTGAAAATCTGGTGATTTTAACTTTTATAAAGAATATCTCTTTGGATTTGAGACTTTGCAACTTTACAGATCTTCTTTATTCACCAAGAGCTTGTAACTCTACAAAGTGAAAGAAAAACTTGAAATCACATCATATCACCTTTAAATATTTTTTATTTCTTTTTTTTTATGTAAACTTTTACTATTACATATTTTAGACAAAGCTTTGGTAAGTCATCATTCAAAATTGTTGAACTTTTCTATTTACAATGTTGTATACGCTATTGTTGATTTTGATCTACATTTTCTCTTTTATTTAAAAATATATATATATTTCTGTTGTTGTCCATTCCAGTGCAGCTTAGTTGACTGACTGAGGTAGAGAAAAAAGGCAATTTGTGGTCTTTCGTGAACCTGAGACCCACAGTGACGGATTGATTGACAGCTGCTGTCAGAGTCTGTAAAATGGAGAGTGACTGTAGTGACGCAAGTAGCTTTGCAACAGAGCAATTGAATTTCCAACTTCTACACAGAAACCTGTCAATCAAGTGAAAGGGGTGGGGCCATTTTATTGGGCGTGTTTGCATTGGGAAGTGACGTCACTCACAGTCGATGGTATAATAGAGCATCACAGCCCGTCCACAGCTGGTGCCGCAAGTGAAAATTCAATGCAATTTCTGCATTGACATTTGGGGTATAAGCCATAAAAATGTAACCATACATGGTAGAATTAAAACCAGCTACGGCTGTACTAAGCGATATATATGCTCATATAAATGCAAAAGGATCATGGGGAACTAACCTTGTTTTGATATAAATGCTTTTTATTTGTGATGTCTTGGCTAAGTACTTCATTACCCACAATCCTGAACAATCCCACAGTGTTGCATCTGATTGGTGGAGCCGTAGACAGTAGGTGGAGCTCGTGTAACCGTCTGGGTAAACCCCGCGAAGGTCCGTGAAGACTGAAGATCATTAATAAAAAAATAAAATAAAAACCTGTGTTGCGTTTTTGCACGGTAGACTTATCAGTGCAATCATGATCTCCTTAACTGCCATGAGAGTTTTGAAGGGAGGTTGGTAACGTTAGTTAGCATTATCGTTCACTTTAGCTAGGCTAATGTAGCCTTCATATAATTTGAGTCATGTCAAGCATTTTATAATGCCACTGTCATAGCAATATTTAGCCTAGGCATACTTTTTTGTGCATTTACTGAATATTTGTTCAGGGTTGCCACCTTCAATACAGAAAAATAAGGGATGCCTGGGGGGGGGGGGGGGGGATGGTGGAGACATAAGTTGTATATAAGGCCTCTCCAGAAAGACCTTGACATGGTACGTAACCTTAAAGACCACAAGCATGCAGTAAATTAGGGATGCACCGATACCAATACCAGTATTTGTACTCGTAAAAATGCTTCGATGTCCAGAAAAAGAAACACTGACAACAGAGGATGGGGATAAAAAAAGAAGGCTGTCTATGAAGTAAATGTATCTTACTAGTGGAATATTAAATGAAATATAGTAACACATTGCTTTGGTGCGCGAACTTATAAGAGAAAAACGTGCAGCGGGACAAGACTCGCGAGCTGGTCTAGCGCATCTATTTAACCAGACGTCATTTGAAAGTTTGTAGTTCAGTCAGAAATAAATGGCAAAGAAAGTCAAACAAGACATGTAGCTTATCACCGTTAACTGAGAGAGAGAGGGCACTTCTGTTGAATGCTCTTGATTGCTCATTGTTCACTCAGCACGTGTTATTTGGATTTAAACTAAATCGTATGTAAGCAAAACATGAACTGTTACCTGATTTATTTAAAATGGGTTGTGATCACTGATCTATATAGATCAGTGGTTGTGATGCCCTACATTATTACAGGACGTGTGTGCAAGTCAAGAAGTTCCATGAATGCAAACATCCAAAGCGTGTGCCCCGCAAACCAGCATCTCAGACAGCGAGCAAATAATGAATTTAATTGTCTTTCACGTTTTGCACTTGTACGGATGAATTCACACAAGTTTAGGTAAAACGGCCACCTTTGCAATTATCTTCTAATATATGTAGAAATTAGAAATGCAGTGAAAATACAGGCATTTGTTTTTGGTATCGGCGAGTATCAAAATGGGAGTATCGGTATCAGACTTGTTCTGGAAAAAGTGGTATCAGTGCATCCCTACAGTAAATGAGTTTATAAATTGTAGTGACAGTTTTTCCACTCCTTTTTTTTAAGGAATCGTGTGAACCTAAATGTGGATCTGGGTCACCAGTTTTCTGTAATGAAATCGTTAATCTGGTTTTCATTTTCATTTTAATCATTTCATTTATTTATTTAAATTTGGCAGAAAATGCCTTCCATAGTTTTCAGCATATATATATATATATGTTTATACTAGGGGTGTCCTATTTAACCAAAATAGTATTACACATGATCATATGTGATATAGGTTGCAAACATTGTTAGTTTCATGAATACATGTAATGAAATGAAGAATCCAGAAGCAATATGAAGTGATTGTTTTATGTCATAAGCAGTGGATGTAATCCTGTATAGATCTCTATTCTCGATGGTTATATTTCTCTTTCTGGCTGCTCAAGTGAAAGCTACAGTAGATGAATGATGGTACAAATGCATATGATGCGATGTTTTTTTAAGGTCAGGAAAGAGGCCTGAAGAATATATTTAAAGAATATATTAAAAGCATGTTTATTTAACAATGTACCTAAACAGGTTAAAGAATATATATGTATATATATGAAATACAGATGCATATCAGCTTTTTAAGAATTTCTACTTTATAAAATCTAATATGTGGCTGAGGAGCTCTTAGTGAAATAAGACTTTATCCAGCTGGTGGCGCTCCAGCAGATTCATCTGTATCTGACTGTGGCAGAGAAAAATATTGATATTAACACAAACAAAAATAAGACAATAGCTCTTTTTATTATAATTTTATATAAATTTGTTTTTTTACCTGGGATAATGTTATAATGTTTGACCTTGTTTTTATTATCACATTAATGTTCATAAACTCTCAGAAACTTTAAATATCAAAACTTTGAATGGCTTGGGGAGCAGAAGAAAATTATTTCAAAAACATAAAAAATCTTCCTGTTCAAAAACATTACTGGTAGAGTATTTTAAAATAATTTAAATAAATGATCATTTGTCAAAGGAGCTTTAAAGCCTGGATCTTGTGAATTAAGTAAAATGTTTTTTCTCTTTAAATATGTTTAGTTCTGATACATTTGAATTGTTAAAGTAAAATGTTAATGATGAAAGATTAATATCAGTGTCTGACATAAATGAGAAATTAACTAAAAGCAATTATATTGTAACTAAGGAGTTTAATTTAGTTTATTGTTCTTTTGGAAATTCTTGTTGTATCTTTGACAACTCTTCATCAACAACAAACAACAACTGAAAAATACAAACATGCATCAAGATTTAATCAACTTTACTTCATCCTAAAGCTCAAACATTTGTTTTACTGTTAAATGTACATTACTATGTGAAGAAAGTGCAGTATATTCAGCGTAAGTGATCTCACTGTCATGGGTCTGAACTGTAAGAAAATATAACAGAAACAAAATTCTCAATGAACTGATATCTATTATCTAGTATTGTTTTATATTATTATACACACATGCAGGAGGTAAAAGTATACAATGCTTGCCTTCTTGGTCTGTTTTTCAGTGTTTCCTGCAGATGCAGAAAATCCCGACTGCAGCTACAATCAACAGAAAACCAGCAGCAGCAGAGATCCACACTATCGGAGATACAGAGTCTGGAGGATCTGAAGGAGACAGAGATTAGTGTGAGTGAATGTGTTCATAAACACTAAATATTATCACAGACATACCTGAACATGTCTGACAGAGTTCAGTGCAGAGATGTGTGGTCTGGTTTCTGATGGGATTGTTCACCACACAGCTGTAGAAATCATCCAGACACTCCAGATGTAAAGAAAGACTTCTGCTGAGATCAGACACACTGATGCTGGACAATAAACTGTTTCCTTTGTACCAGGAGAGAGTCACATCACTCACATTCAACACTGAACACAGGAATGAACATGAGGAGGATGAGGAGGATGATGATGATGAATTTTGAGAAGAGTCTCTGGTGATGACAGGAACAGGCAGATGAGCTGAAAACATGAGAGGATAAATGCAGCTCAATAAAATACAATTATGTGATAATTGTCAGTCATTTGATATTTCAAATGCAAATAAAGTTGAGAACAAAGGTATGAGAAAAAAAAAAAACTATAAAAGTATTATATCATCAAATAGACATGAATATGAATCTGTCAACACAGGATTGTCTATTATTTGATGATATTCTTAATAATTCTGAAAGAGATTATTGTAAAAAGATGCAATTCTCTACTCACCGTAGACAGTAAAACTGAAGATGTTGAGTGGGGTGTCTGATCTTTTGCTGGTGACTTTATATTCTCCAGAGTCTGTGATTCTGGTGTTTGTGATGATCAGAGATCCAGTCTGATCCAGCTTCAGTCTGTCTCTGAATCTCCCTTCAGCACTATCATTATAAAACCTGCTCTTACTGTCCTTCACATTGAGTTTAGCTATCATAATATTGTTAAATCTCCACGTCATCTCATCGTGTCTCTGTATTTCAGTAAGATAAGAGTTTAGACGCACTGATTCTCCCTCCGTCACTGACACGGACTTCACTTCATCAACTCCAAACACACCTGATGAAAAAACACAGAATTACTGAGTAAAATGATTTCTGAAAGTTTTTGTAATTGTGAAACTATTGTCTTCAGTCTTCACAGAAGTATTTAAGTAAGTTTAGTCTGATAAAAACTTGTTAATATTTAAGTCAAAATAATGGAATAAAAAATAACAGAATTATATTTGTGGCCAACTTTTACTATAAAAAAACTGAAGTCATGCAGATACTCACCAGCCAGACTCCATGAAAACAAATAAATGTAAATGATCATTTCTTCAGCAGTTTGCACGGCAGCTTCACAACAGAACTGTGATAGTAAACCTTGAATTGTTCATAAAGCCAGTGAAGCTGTCGGTCTGAAGTGAAGTAGTTTAGTGAAGAAACTCCTCCAGCAGCTCCTCCCTTCACCGACTCAATATGACTTCTCCAAACGACACCGTTTGACCTACAGAACGAGAGAAAGAGAAGCCGAACTAATATTTAAACTTTTTCTATTATTAAAGCAAAAATGAAGCACAAATCTTATTTCCTAAACCTTCCCGTTTCATGAAAACAGTTGTTTATGTAGTTTATGTAGAGTAGTATTTACTGTGGTTCTGTTTTTATTCAAGGAGCAAAAACAGACAATGTCTGTCTAAAGTGTAATTAACGTAAGAAGTTATTAACTTTTTGTTAATCAAACTGTCATGCAATCAAAATCACATTTTTAATCGTGCTGAAAATCTGGTGATTTTAACTTTTATATAGAATATCTCTTTGGATTTGAGACTTTGCAACTTTACAGATCTTCTTTATTCACCAAGAGCTTGTAACACTCCAAAGTGAAAGAAAAACTTGAAATCACATCATATTACCTTTAAATATATATATATATTTTTTTTTTACTGTAAACTTTTACTATCACATATTTTAGACAAAGCTTTGGTAAGTCATCATTCAAAATTGTTGAACTTTTCTATTTACAATGTTGTATACGCTATTGTTGATTTTAGAACTACATTTTCTCTTTTATTTAAAAATATATATATTTCTGTTGTTGTCCATTCCAGTGCAGCTTTGTTGACTGACTGAGGAAGAGAAAAAAGGCAATTTGTGGTCTATGTAAACAGCAGATGGCACTAACACACTGTTTCAGATCATGTGCTTAAAGGGTAACTAAACCCCTGGTCAGAGCCTGACTCCACCCACTAGCAATATTTGAAAAATGCTGAAAAGTGGGCAGAGCACAGCGGAGATAGAGGGGATGAACCGAGGGCGGGGCTGAGTGCGTGGGGCGTGAACCTGAGACCCACAGTGACGGATTGATTGTGAGTTGTTGACAACTTTATGGGAATGTTCTATGTATTTGTTTGTTGCAGATCCCAGTTTCTGGCCTGAAATACTGTACAGCAAGGGGAAACATCTTCCTGTTCCCTTTATTTGATGCATCCGTATGTATGGAGAACGGGAGGGGTTTACCTGATGTTAAGACATCAACAACATCAGCCACTAGGAGCAGTGGAAATCCTGGAAATCCTGGAGCTGTGTTGGTTTTGTTATTCCACAACCTTACTTACTTTTTTTATTTTTTTTATTTTTTGTACAAGCAAACCCTGGTCTTGTACATAGTTATTTGTGGTCACAATTGTGGACCTTGTTCAACCTTGAAAAATAAATAAAAAATCATAAAAAAAAAAAAAACAACATCAGCCACTGCCTTTGGAGCAAGGATATCTTTGGCAATTGCTTCTGCCTTAGTTCTCCCGATGGACATTTTCTTTATGATTTTGGAGTCATGCAGAATCTTTTGGTTAAGCTTGTGTCCACAGTCAGCACTGTTATAGCTGAGGTTGTGTTTAACCGTGTGGTACACCTGCGTTAACTCCGCTGCTGTAACCTATAGGGGAGTAGTATGAGAAACTGCTAATGAACTTTAGTAATTGTATAAGGTGGCGTGAACACAGATTTTGGATAAAATATTTGTCATTGTTTGCAGACAGTGACACCATCCAAACAGTGAATCCACATAATAAATAACCGATCTACAAACGTTTCTAAATTCATGCAAAACACAATTTTGTTCTGTTTTTTTTCAAGTTAATCTATTTTATATAGTCTGTATGTTCAGTAGCATATTGAAGAATGCAATCATTTAAATTAGTTAAGTTGTTTATTTGCTTCACATAGGCACTACATTTGTATTATTAAATATATCTTTCTTATCTCTTACTAAAATAATGCTTTGTCTGACTGTACACCTTAACTGTAATAAACAAATTGGTAACACTTTAAAATAAGGTTCATTAGTTAACTATATTAATTATTATTAATTAATAATGAACTGCACTTATACAGCAATTGTTCATGTTAATTTCCACAAATAATAATACTTTATAAAAATCTTGTTAATATTAGTTAATGCACTGTGAACTAACATGAACAATGAAGAGCTTTATTTTTTATTAACTAACATTAAGAAAAATTTATAAATACTGTAACAAATGTATTACTCATTGTTAGTTCATACGTTAACTAATGTTTAAAAAATGAACCTTGTAGTAAAGTTTTACCAACAAATCATACCATAACATGATTCATGAACATTTTTAACATTATTTCTTAACAAACAGGCAGCCTATGAAATCTAATGTAATCAATCAGAAAATTAGCGAGGTGATTAAAAAACTGTCATTACAATATCTGCCTCAGGAGATGATTGAGGTATAAATAACTGAGACGTTGCTTTGATTTCTGTGACCTCTGGCATTGCGGGAATGTTGTTCTCCCGAGGCATGCTGTCGCACATCTGACAAGCCACTGTGCGCAACCGAGAACACTCGCCGACAAATTGTGCTTGATACTCATTTCCGCTGACACTTTCCAGCTAAGTATTTGATTCCTCCCACTTTCATCTGTATTTTTGCATCCACTTTCTTTTCAGCGCTGGACAGTAAAACAGTAAAGACAGTAAAAGAAATGGACACAGAAACCCCATTGAAACTCAATTGAGACAAGTGAAGCATTTTTTAACTGTAAACGGCTGTGGTTTAATGTGCTTCTGCTAAAATAAATGCAGATAAGCAGTCCTTCAAGAAACTGAAGTGCTCAGGAGAACTAAGTGTAAAAAAAGCTGTAGTTACTTCTGCTTTTACATGCAAACAAATGTTAGAAAGATGAAGTGTGGAAAACAGCAGAAACTGACCAGTGCATTTGATAGTTTGCTTTTAATACTGAACAATGATTTAGTTTTAACTTTTTTTAATCTTCAGATTGAGTCATTTTAACTCCGTGGTTCTTATCCTGGTCCTGGGACCCCTGCTCTGTCTCCATTATTTGATTCACCTGAGTCAGATCATCAGATCATTATGAGAGAGATCCATGAACTGAACTGAGTCAGATGAGAGAGACAGAGAACACATGTCTCCTAAACACCCTGCTTTGATTAGTGCTAAGAACTTCATTTGGACAACTTTAAAAGTGATTTTCTCAATATTTAGATTTTTTTGCACCCTCATATTCTAGATTTTCAGATAGTTGTATCTCCCTTATGACTGGTTTTGTGGTGCAGGGTCACAGATGGTCCCCTGCTGGTAGATGTTGTAACTGCACTCTGGGAAAAGGAGCAACTTCCTCATCTCGAATCCATTCAAAGTATTTATGTATTCTGGATAAATGAAAGTATTTCCAAACAACATATGAATTGAAAATGTTTTATTTTGTAATATTTGTTGTTTCTTTACTTGGATGCTTTTGTTGATGTTTTACAGTAACATATGACTCTCCTGATGCAGATGATGCTGCTTTAGCTCCCTCTTGTGACTGAATATGAAACACATTCTGTTCAGGACACAGTCCATGTGTTCGGCCTCAATGTGTGAGACCCATCCAGGTCCATTTCTAGACACAGACAAACCCTGAATAAGTCTGGAATATTTTTTATGAATATAAATTGTCTGCTTTCGACGCAGTAATTTATTTGATAGAATCTGTAACTCTACACATGGGTGTTACTGAAGTACAGAAATAGTTGTTGATACAGTGGACATTTAGAAGGGCACGAATAGCTGAAGTCAACAATTTGACCCAAATCAACTCAACATATGATGGGAGACTGAAAAACAGACTGAAGCTGGATCAGACAGGATCTGTGACCATCACAAACACCAGAACCACAGACTCTGGACTTGGTCTCATGAGAGAAGAGAATCTGTGTCAATCTCCTTAGATATCGTTAGATATTTATTATTTTATGATTGACACTAACATCAACTATTGTTACTGTGGTGTCAGTTGTAAATAACAGATATAGACACAATGTACACGAAATAAAAATACAAAAGGAACCATTGGATACCTTTGAGTGTGTAGCAGAAGCATAATCAAGCTTTGGGAAATATTACCATGTCATAAATTGTCACATATTTCTGTTGTAAAACCTGACTGTATATCATCCATGTCTCATCCTCTGTTACAGTCTCTCTGGGAGGAACGAGGACAATAAAATTAAACATTTTAATCAAGGCAAAGGGGTAATCACTGGAAATCAAGGCTGACATATAACCATAGACAGTAAAAGAAATTGACACAGCGACCCCATTGGAACTCAATTGAGACAAGTGAATTTTTAGCCCATTTTTAGCGTTTGTTAGCACTTCCGTTTCTGACGCGCAGACTCAAACGAAGCTTGACGACGTCAGCAACCTGTCTGACAGATGTAAATCTTCTAGTAGCTGTGCGTGCAAACTGCCATCGTTAATCTTGCAGAGACGGCGAGCTTGAGCGGGGAGTTCTTTGTCGTGAGTGAGCAGGAGTAAGTATTCTGATTAATTATTTTGTATAGTATTTTAAAATGTAACGCCAGTACGCCATATTAAGTTAATTGCCTGCGAGCTTCTCCTCCCGTCTGTACGGTAATGCGACAGAGAGCCGAGTGGTTATGAGGCAATCGTTAGCCTATTTTTTTACAAAAACTGTTTCTACGGGGCCATAATGTAACATAGAAGGTAATGGAGCCCTTTATTCATTGTTGTGTATCTTTAGAAATAAATAATGGACAAACGGAGTCTTTAAACGCCTCAGATGTAAAGTTATTCGCTGTGAAAGTGATGCCAAAATGAATGGGAGTCAATGGGATGCTAACGCAAGTGAAGTTCTGCTACAAGATGGCGGCACGCAGCCGACTTCAACTTCCGGTCGAGTTCCTTGATTCAAAACGGTACGCGCTATTTTATTCTCAAATATGGGATGATTCCGTATTTTAAGGGACGGGTGGCAACCCTAGTAATGGGACATGTGTTGACGACTGAGCGGTGATTGCAGTCAGGTAACAGTTGCACTGCACCATGTTATCCGCTTTCACGCACGCACACAATATAAAATACACTATTATAAATATAAAAATCAATACACAATAGCTATATAAAACACTATTTATTTACACGATTAATACTGAAAGAACTGCTATTACTGCACATTCACTATATAAAATAAAATTCACTGGAGGAAAAAGTTTTCGCGAGCTGCCGTCATCAGATTTGGAAGTCGCTCAAAAGGCTCGTTCGCGGTTGTGGCTTCAGTCGAATTCAGTGAGGCGCGGTGGTTTATGGGATGAGTAGTTCCTGTGCTCGAATCTAAAATATGTACACAGTCTTGTACTTTTGACTTTTTTTGGATTTTCTCTTAATTTTTTCACTCGAAATGATATGTTATATGTTTATGTCACACATGCTCTAAAACTCTTTAGATCATAGCTGTCAACCCTCCCGTTTTTTCCGGGTTTCTCACGTATTTTAGGTCTTTTCCCGCTGTCTTCCTGTTTTAGTATTTTCCCGTAAAATATCCCATAATTTTACACTATAGCCCCTTTCACACTGCACGTCGGACCCGCAATATTCCCGTAACATTGCCAGGTCGCCTTCTGTGTGAAAGCAACCACGTCCCGGAATTGATTACCGAATCGGACCCGGGTCGGGGACATAGTAACATTGCGGTAATCGATCCGGAATGAGCGCTGTGTGAACAAAAGCCAGATCTAATTCGGTATCGAAGTGATGACTTTTTTACCGGCTGTTTTGAAGGAAGATCAACATTCGCGACGAAAACATATGTGCAAACTGTAATGAAGCAGAGATCAGTTAGTTCCTCACTTTCCGCGCTGACGCCGAGATCGTTTGCTTGCTTCAGTTAAAGTATAACGTGCCAAGCGTTGTCTACTACTACATTACATGTCACGCGCTGATGTCACGTGTCGTTACGGGATCTTCAAGGGTTGTGTGTGAAAGCATGCACATATACCGGGTCATCACTGGCAGTGTGAAAGTGCCAAATCTAGCGACCAGGGAACAATTACAGGAACACTTTACCCCTATTTGCCGGAATGGCAGTGTGAAAGGGGCTTAAGTGTTAACTCAGAACACGCATCTATCTGTGTCTGTGAAGTGGCTTGCACTTGGGTTGCTTGACCTCCAGTACAGCAGGTGGCAGTAGCTTAGGCTACCATCGAGGAAGAAGACAGTTACTGCGGCGCCAGCGGGCGGGAGAAAGAGGGAAAAAGTAGCGGGAAGTGAACTTCGAGAGAGTAGATGCGTGTGATGTGCGATGATGGATTAGGACGCCGAATGCCAAAATCACTGAATTAATCACCAACCAAAATTATGCCGATATGTGAGTAAATGGGAGTCCACCTTCCACTACCTGACAAGCAGCCATCTAGGTCCAAATTATGCCTACTGCAAAATTTGTCGTTGTCAGGAAAAACGACGTTTCTCAGCACGAAATTATTATTAATATTAAATTATTATTAATATTACCTTGTTCATAAATAAATCACTTTTAACATATCAATTGGTCTGTCATTCTTTAATATATGTTGTGTAGTTATAAACTCTTTAGACTGTTAATGATTAACGTTAGTGCTTTTTTTTTAAGTTTGTGGATAAGAATCGTGTAAAAAAAAAAAAAAATCCCTTATTTTAGGGAAGGATTCCGGGAAATGTCCCTTATTTTCAATGTTCAATATTGACAGCTATGCTTTAGATACAGATTTTTCCGAAAGTCAATGGGAGAAATGAATGGGAAATTTACTTCCGGCACCAGAGCTCTCTCGGGCTGTGGGCGGGACTGTGATGCTCTATTTAGTTTCATTTGTAATGACTGTATCACATTTCCCTGAACTAAGTACATTTCTGCTGCTATTATTATGTTTAAATGAAAAATGAAAGGAGGCAGTGGTATTTCATATCCTTTTTCGTTTTATTGTAAATATACAGTGAGCAGTCAAGGCGAGCTGACATGTTATCAAGTACCCTGCTGTTTGCAGAATTACCGGACCTGCGTCCTTACAGACATCACTGTAATTGAGGTTTCAAATTGTTTAACTGATTTGGGTGGATTCGAACCCCTGCAGACAGTCGGTCAGAACTGTTTAAATATCTTCTAACTTGAAGAAATCACCCCAGACTTTTGAATCTCATTAAGAAGTTTACTGATGGCAAGTTGTGGTTCTGGAACAGAATACAAAATAATTTTACATGAGTAATTAGTAAAATAACGTTTACAAACAATTATGCAATAGCAATCCTTTCAAGTATAAAATTAAATCACAAATTAAAGCAGTTGAAAATGTCTGTGCATTGACTAGAGCAGTCGTTCTATGACAACCACAAGATGACGCCAGTACTGCACTAGACGTGACTGAGGCACACATTTAGTATATTGTAAAGGGCAAGACATTAGTCTCGAAAAAAAACGATAAAACATTAACATATCTCACAGTAAATACTTAACATTACTTGCATCAGATATAATGAACATGAATGCAAGCTTAACGGTGACAAGTCAACTATATATATATATAGTCATAAACACATATACAGTCGTGGCCAAACGTTTTGAGAACTACATAAATATTGGAAATTGGAAACGTTGCTGCTTAAGTTTTTATAATAGCAATTAGCATATACTCCAGAATGTTATGAAGAGTGATCAGATGAATTGCATAGTCCTTCTTTGCCATGAAAATTGACTTAATCCCAAAAAAAACTTTTCCACTACATTTCATTGCTGTCATTAAAGGACCTGCTGAGATCATTTCAGTAATCGTCTTGTTAACTCAGGTGAGAATGTTGACGAGCACAAGGCTGGAGATCATAATGTCAGGATGATTGGGTTAGAATGGCAGACTTGACATGTTAAAAGGAGGGTGATGCTTGAAATCATTGTTCTTCCATTGTTAACTATGGTGACCTGCAAAGAAACGCATGCAGCCATCATTGTGTTGCATAAAAAATGGCTTCACAGGCAAGGATATTGTGGCTACTAAGATTGCACCTAAATCAACAATTTATAGGATCATCAAGAACTTAAAGGAAAGAGGTTAAATTCGTGTAAAGAACGATTCAGGGTGTCCAAGAAAGTCCAGCAAGCGTCAGGATTGTCTCCTAAAGAGGATTCAGCTGCGGGATCGGAGTTTGCTCAGGAATGGCATCAGGCAGGTGTGAGCGCATCTGCACGCACAGTGAGGCCAAGACTTTTGGAAGATGGCCTGGTGTTAAGAAGTGCAGCAAAGAAGCCACTTCTCTCCAAAAAAAACATCAGGGACAGATTGATCTTCTGCAGAAAGTATAGTGAATGGACTGCTGAGGACTGGGGTAAAGTCATATTCTCCGATGAAGCCCTCTGATTGTTTGGGGCATCTGGAAAAAGGCTTGTCCGGAGAAGAAAAGGTGAGCGCTACCATCAGTCCTGTGTCATGCCAACAGTAAAGCATCCTGACACCATTCATGTGTGGGGTTGCTTCTCATCCAAGGGAGTGGGCTCACTCACAATTCTGCCCAAAAACACATTAATAAAGAATGGTACCAAAACACCCTCCAACAGCAACTTCTTCCCACAATCTAACAATAGTTTGGTGAAGTACAATGCATTTTCCAGAACGATGCACAGCAAAATCCCCAGTGTTAATTTAACACTCTTGAGTGTGGACTCATATAAACACTAAAGCAGTGTTAAAAGTAACACTGAAGCAGAGTTGAAGTTAATGAGATAATTAAGAAGTTAATTGAGTTATGATGGACCATTATTGAAGACACCTGATGTTAACAAGCAGAATCACCAACCGAGAAAATCACAATTTGTGTGTCACCATTATAGTGTTCAGTGTTTGCTTTAGTTGGGATCTTGACCCTTCAGTTATTAACTTTAGATGTTATGTGGCTGTGGTGACTGAATTATATCATACAGACAGACCACAGCAGAGGCAATCATGTGTGCTATTGGTTGTGATTTGAGCTATTTGTTATAGAGTGACCTGAATGCCTGAGTTTAACCCCTTTATGTGCAAACATCGCCGACGGCCCCAGTTTATTATTGTTTCACTTTCACAGCACATTAAACATCACTCTCTTACTTGATCTGGACAAACTGTGCATCAATTGAAAGTTTAAAGACTCTAGCTTCGATATTTGACCAATATTTTGATACAACATTGTTGCAGTGACAGATATTTAGTGATTTATGTCAGGAGTGCAAAATAATAAATCCGTATTATGCCCCATTTTGAATAGAAATTCACCACTCACTCCTATTCAGTCACGTCAGCAGCGGTTTATTTGTGTTCACATAGACTCACTGAACAGCGTCAATAAGGATTTATAGACCAAAGATGCATATCTGCGGAGATATATGGATATATTTACTGATGTTTACTTCATATTTCTTCAGACAGAATCGTCATTTCTATTCATTTTCCACTGATTTACGCGATCTGATGATAAATAGCCTCTGCCAGAGCCCGTCTCTGTTTGTTTGCTTCCGTGTGCTCGAGATGCAGAGGTGGGAAGTCCAGGGGCCAAAGAGTAAAAGTCCTGCCATATTTTTGTTCCACCCATGAACTCATCAGCCGATTTCACCAGAGGAGGAACCAAGTCATTCCTTCCAAGTCACAAACGAGTCTTGAGTCAAATCCCAAGTCCTCAAAGAGTTAAAGCTAAAGAGATAATTAAGTGACTAATTAAATGAAGATGCATTAGTGATGAACACCTGCTGTTTACAATCAACATCACTGAAGAAAAGAGAAACACAAGAACTACAACTGACTTTAAGCACAGCTTTGGATGAAATCAATAAAAAAAAAAAAAAAAAAAAAAACTTTGCCACCATAATTGTGGTGAGTATTTGCTTCAGTTGATATCTTGAGCCTTTAAGCGGTTTTCACAAATTTGCTTCTCTACAATTGCATTATTGTTTAGCAGCAAACATTTGTGCAATGCTGATACAACTCTTGATCTAGCAGGTGACTTATGCTTTTGATGACTGCATGATCTTGATTAAATTTCTTGATTATATGAGAAGAGTTCATGGTTTAGTTGTTAGAGAGAACTGCTGTGAATTCACTGCTCTGTCTGTGCACTTTGGATGGGTTAAATACAGAATATGATTTCTGAGTACGGGTCACCACACTTAACTGTATGTCACTTTCACAAAAAAGAGAGAAATCTCATTAAGCAAATGCCACCATATAATGCTTTATAACACTTTAATATTAAGAAAAAACAAATTGGATTTAGGCATTTAGCCATGAACATTTATCATGTGATCCTCAACAGTGGTGAAAATTATTATTCATACTGCGGTGCATTATGGGAGTAATTCATGTATTGCAACATGAAGCATTTTGTTGATTGTAACCATTGTAGAGATTCATATGCTGGTTCTTGATATCTGTGTGTGTCTAAAAAGCACTGGAGTTCAAACTTTTATATGTGTTACAAATAAAAAAATAGCCATATCCTGTAAATATTAGAGCAATGCTTTTTTTTGTGTACATGCTGTAGTTTCACTGGAATTATTCAAAACCTAGACATGTGATAAGAAAGAAGACAAAAATATTTGAGATATAGTTAAACCAGCTCATTGTAACTATATGTTTTTCATACGTCACAGTTCTGTTATCTCCACAACAACCCATGCAGAGCTACAGAGAAAGATCTAGTACAACAAGTCAAGGGTCAAGAGCACAATTAAACCAAACACTGATCTCCATGATGGTGGCATCTTTTTAACCAATAAAACATCCACATCTGATCCTCTGTAATTCTCAATAACAGCAGGTGTTCATCACTAATGCAACAATCAACTTTAACTCTTTGAGGACTTGGGATTTAACTTGAGAGTCGTTTGTGACTTGGAAGGAATGACTTGGTTCCTCTGGTGAAATCAGCTGCTGGACTTTACTCTTTGGCCCCTGGACTTTCCCACCTCTGTACAAAACTGGTCTCTTAAGGTAAAAATCACAAGGGTACAGCACCAGTGACAAGCTATTGTACCCCTAAAGGTACAATTATGTACTTTATTTTCTGAGAGTGTACCCTCAAGGTTACAGCTTTTTGTACCCTTGGTATAGGGTACATTAAACATCACCATCTGATCCTCTGTAATTCTCAATAACAGCAGATGTTAATCATTAATGCACAATCATCATTTAATTAGTCACTTAATTATCTCATTAACTTTAACTCTTTGAGGACTTGGGATTTGACTCAAGACTCCTTTGTGACTTGGAAGGAATGACTTAGTTCCTCCTCTTGGTGAAATCGGCTGATGAGTTCATGGGTGGAACAAAAATATGGCAGGACTTTTACTCTTTGGCCCCTGGACTTCCCACCTCTGTCGAGATGTGACCCAGACAGACTCTGATTGGACCTTTGGGTTGTCAATATGACAGTCCCAAAACCGGACAGCGTCAGATCGTGTCACATGGTTTGTGAACAGTTCCTGGTTCATATCTGCTCACAACAAACACTGAAACACCTCTGTATACACGAAATATCCGAATAATAAACCCGCGATTACGATAGAAAAGCTTGGTATGAGATTTTCTTGAGATCTGGGGCATTTTATAAAATATACAAAAAAATTGTACATGGAAAATGCTAACTTGTGCAGCGATGAAAAAGGCTACAAATAGCATATTTTTACAATAGTAAAACGACCAAATTCCACCCCTGATCGCTAAAGGAAGTTATTATAAAAACCTCGATCAGGGTTTAAAGGTGAGTTTTGTATAAAAGTGTTACTATAATTTTCATAAATTGTCGGATGTAGCTTGATGCTAACGTTAGGCCTCCCCGATGCTACTAATAGCAGGTGCTTTTCTTCTTCATAATGCATTTTGTCGTCAATAATTCACGTCAATGTCGTAAGAAAAATGTTTTGTTGTATTTTTATATAAGACTCTTGATAATAAGGGCTAAATGCAAAAGAGAGACTGAAGTGAGATCGCTGCTTTGTTGCTTTGTAAAGCTGAAAAACCACAATCAAGGCTAATAAAGGTGGAATAAAACAAAATAGGGGTGCTCCGATCCACGATCGGCCCGTCGTTTAAATGCGCATTTCGTCAGTAAAGCCGGTTCTCTAATCAGCGTTAATTCATCAGGTGCGTGATTTTCACATAGAGGCGCTGTTACTACACAGAGCCGTTGTTAATAGAGAAGATGCGCCAAAAAAACCCTGAAAATGAAGTGGATTTGCGCATCTATCTCTATTAACAACGGCTCTGTGTAGTATCAGCTGCTCTATTTGAAATCTAGGGATGTTCCGGTACTAGTAGCAACCGGTTACTACGAACGGTTCCTGACAAATTCCAAATGGAAGTGATCATCCTATCCCCTTGAAGTGAGGACTTGGAGTGAGTAGTGCATGTGCGTGCATTAAGTAGTCGTTAGGAATGCACTTTGCTAAAAGGAGCGACAAAATTTCCTCATTTATCTTCATGCTGAGATGTTCCCTTGACAGCGCAGCATGTGTCGCAGCAGATGTCGCTGTTTTACTGTTATAAATGTTTATTTTTTTTATTTATTTTTATTGTTGTTAGCATAACCGTTGCAAAGAAGCATACATTTAATATTTAAATACGTTTTAAAATATGCTACACTGTAAAACCCGACCAGTAACTTAACTCAAACCGTTGGAGTAAACCAGATTGCCTTGATTTAAACCATGTAAGTTTAAGACTTTGCGATTAAGTAAGTGATTAACTAAGTGCTGATTGAGAATTAGTGATGAACAGCTGCTGTTAACAAACAGAATCACTGAAGAAAAGAGAAACACAAGAACTACTACAACTGACTTCAGACACAGACTTAGATGAAATCAACTGAAATAAAATACATGAAATCTCTCAAGATCTGATTAAACAACCCCACAAACAGCATCACCAGCTCCACTTATTAATAACCAGACTGACTTTATTTCTGTCAGACGTCTACAGAAGATCTTATTGAGAATGAACTAAGGTTTAGATGTTGATTTATTGTTTCATTTGAAGTAACCATGTTAGAGATCAGTGTTTGCTTTAGTTGGGCTCTTGACCCTTGATTTCTGTCTGCATGTGATCTCTGGCTGGTATAACACATGTTTCTGAAACCTGTTTGTTATATCTCAAAAAGCCAGAAGAAATGCCATTGCATTTTTACTTACCCATTGATGAAAATCATCAATTATTGAAATTAGTAATTATTAAATGATCTGAGTGTAACTTCTGTTGAAATGTGTGTTTAATTAGTTAGACAATATAGTAAAGTGATGCTATGTAATTCTGTGATAATTATTTAATATAAAGACTTTCTAAACAGTGTGGTCTTCTACAGTGTCAAGCAGTCACACACAGACATCAATAATCAGAATATGAAGCTCAACAGTGGTGACCATAATAAAATAAAAATAATGCAGCAGAGCATGCTGGGCCATAGATTAGTTTTTGTACTATAATAATGCCCAGCATGCATTGCTATTTTTTTATTTTTGTGTGTGTGTGTGTCACCATTGTTGAGGTTCATATTCTGATTATTGATGTCTGTGTGTGACTAATTACTGCCATAGAAAAAGATGAATGTGCGTAAAGTGTTCAGTAATTTTATGTAATCTGATTTCGATGAAACCACAGGTTCTTTAAACATATTCCATTATAATGAAGTAAACTAATCATGCATCAGGTATCTTGTCAGTTTTTGGACTCTAAACAGCTCCATAATTGACAGTTGTCATCACCAGAAACTGCATAACAACCAATATCTGTTAATATTTTCTCTGGCTTTTGAGTTATAACAAACATGTTTTAGAAACACATGGTTATACCAGCCAGAGAAACACGAAGACAGATATCAAGGGTCAAGAGCACAACTAAACAAACACTGATCTCTAACATGGTTACTTCAAATGAAACAATAAATCAACATCTAAACCTTAGTTCATTCTCAATAAGATCTTCTGTAGACGTCTGACAGAAATAAAGTCAGTCTGGTTATTAATAAGTGGAGCTGGTGATGCTGTTTGTGGGGTTGTTTAATCAGATCTTGAGAGATTTCATGTATTTTATTTCAGTTGATTTCATCTAAGGCTGTGTCTGAAGTCAGTTGTAGTAGTTCTTGTGTTTTCTTTTCTTCAGTGATTCTGTTTGTTAACAGCAGCTGTTCATCACTAATTCTCAATCAGCACTTAGTTAATAACTTAATTACTTGAATGCAAGGTTTTTAAAACTTACATGGTTTAAATCAAGGCAATCTGTTTACTCAAACGGTTTGAGTTAAGTTATATGTCGGGTTTTACAGTGTATATAATATATAAAAACGAATATATTTAAAACTTTTTAAAACATTAAATGTATATTGTTTTTATGTCGATGTCCATCAGTGAATCTGCTGTCACGGGAACATCTCAGCTGAAGATAATGAGGAAAATATGTCGCTCCTTTTGCAAAGTGCATTCCTAACTACTACTTAATGGCACGCACATGCCCTACTCACTCCAAAGTCCTCACTCCAGGGGATAAGGATGATCACTTCCAAATTTAATTAGCCGGGTACCGTTGGTACGGTATAGTACGGAACATCCCTAGTGAAATCACGCACCTGATGGAATTAACAGCTGATTAGAGAACCGGCTTTACTGACGAGATGCGCATAACGATCGGCCGATCGTGATCGGAGCACCCCTAAAACAAAAGAATAATGATAAAAGAATAATGCGGATAATGTGTCATACCTGGCGGAGGTGTGAAAGACTCATTTGGTGAGAACAATACAACGAATTGGGGAGTTTTGCAAAGCCAACACACATACAAAATTCACAGAAGAGTTTACATGTGAGATCTTACAGGGATGACAAGGGCCATAAATCAATCTGATTTGCCTTCTCTAAAAAACACACATGACATGGCCTTAGAAAATATTTCATAAAATTCACAGTTTTACAGATTAGATTATGAATTATATATCTTATTATCATAACAGTCTGAGTGATTCTGATTCCTGAACAGTAAACTTTAAAGTGTCAGCTTTGTGAACATATATTGAATATGTATCTAGTCAGAAAGAATCATGAGCAGAAACTTTTTATTTTGGGTATGTCATTTCTGTCTCCATGCCAAAAAAGGAGGTGCCTAAAAAGGGGTTAAGTTCTTTTACTGCATACATAAATTAAGTGAAAAGAAAAGTAAGCAGCCCAGCATTTTTGGCACAATATGACATGTTTTTAATAGTTAGTTCTACGTAAAATAAAAAAAAAAGTAATCTTTTGTTTGGACACACATCAAGATCAGCGCGTGAGCATCACAACAATGGTCACCATCAAAAAAGCATGTTGTAGCCAATAAAAACTCATCCATGGCTCCCATCATGCATTGCGGCATGAATAAATTATGAGCTGAACTGTCTTTTTAACTTTTTATTCTAACTATATTTTATTTTTGCTGTTTTTATGTTCATTTTGTATCTAGTTTTGTGATGTTCATAGTTGGTCTGTTTCAATCAAAGCTGTGACAATCAATATGGAAGTTTTACTTTGAGAAAAGACTGTAAATGAGTTCAGTGATTCATGTCAAACAACGATTACATTAAAAACATAATCATCAACACGCGATGATTTTTGCTCTTGGTTTGACAAACAAACTTTAAAAGTAAAAGTTACAAGCCAAGATCCCAACTAAAGCAAACACTGAACACTATAATGGTGACACACAAATTGTGATTTTTCTCGTTTGGTGATTCTGCTTGTTTTACATCAGGTGTCTTCAGTAATGCTTAATCATAACTCAGTTAACTTCTTAATTATCTCATTAACTTCAACACTGCTTCAGTGTTATTTTAACACTGCTTTAGTGTTTATATGAGTCCACACTCAGAGTGTTAAATTAACACTGGGGATTTTGCTGTGTGGAGCACCGTTCAATTCCAATGAACTTCTTCTGTTTGTCTCGTATCATCTTCTAGAGTCACTGAATCTCCCTCCATCACAAAGAATGTGTATGTCAACAGACATAAAGTTTCCTGGAAAATAAATGAACAGTTAATTATAAGCCAAACAAAAACTGCACAACAGGAAAGTGTGTGTGAAAATGTGTTTCTTCAGATCATGAACAGTATGAGCAGAGAAATACGGAATCAGAGGTGGAGAGTCCAGGGGTCAGAAAGTAAAAGTCCTGCCACATTTTTGCTCCACCCATGAACTCAGCAGCTGATTTCACCAGAGAGGAGGAAACAAGTCATTCCTTCCAAGTCACAAACTAGTCTCAACTCAAATCCCAAGTCCTCAAAGAGTTAAAGTCAATGAGATAATTAAGAGACTAATTAAATGATGATTGTGCATTGGTGATGAACACCTGCTGTTATTGTGCGTTACAGAGGATCAGATGCTGATGTTTTATTGGTTAAAATTATGCCACCATCATGGAGATCAGTGTTTGCTTTAGTTGGGCTCTTGACCCTTTTAATAATTCAAAGTAATTTGCTTTTAAACACTTGCGGTTGTGTTACGTAGTAAACATTAACACATTGCTGAATTAAAAGCTTGAAGTAGAAATTTAATTGCCCTTTTTCATCTAAAACATTTTAATTAACCTCATGAAGGTGTCTCTCTTTGGTTTGTTAAATTATGTTCAGCAATTACTGAACTACAAAAAAAGTCCTATTAAACAAATATTATTGTAATGCTTAAATATTGGGGAAAAAATTTACAGGCTCGGGATTTTAGACATGAGCACTTATCATATGATCCTCAACAGTGGTTACAATAATTATTCATGCTACAGTGCATAATCAGAGTTTTTACTATGGTGTTACCCAGCATGCACTTCAGCTTGAAGCGTTTTGTTGATTGTCACCATTGTTGAGATTCATATGCTGGGTCATGATGTCTGTGCGTCTTATTAGGAAAAGATTTCGAAAAATGTATATTATTACATACATTAGGAAATGTATTCATTATAGTGATTAAACCAACGGTTCCACAAGGTAGGTTATTTAAAAACTGAATATTTGTTAATAATAATACAAAAATTTTGGAAATAAACAGTAGAGGTGTGCGATACCGCTAGATTTGGTTATCGATCCGATACCAAGTAAATACAGGGCCAGTATCGCCGATACCGATACCAATACCAATACTTTTTAATAATTAAGGTGGATGCGTCTTCAACCTAAATCTAAATGAATTTTCATGACTTTTAATTTGTTTTTGTGATTTGCATTTTGGGTTATTAATCAGTACCACAAAGCTTTTGTTCAGAAACAACTTTGGTTACTTCTATTTTATTTAAATAAACAAAGTTACAAAATGATTACTTCACAAATATAAAAAAAAATGTAAAACAAATTCTCTTTTCAAGTAGCATGTTAATAAAAAAAATTTTCTCCTCTTTAGTGCACTTCTTTTCAGGATTTTTTTTTTCTTAACAAAGTCACAATGTTTTTACTTCACAATGTAAAACAAATTCTCCTTGTACAAAATTCCTGAAGCCGACATCTTCCACTATGGAAAGAGGCTGCAGGTCCTTCACAATCATTTCTGATAGGCGCCTTGTAATATCCACTGCTCTTGGAGAATCAGCTATTGATAAAATAATAAATAATAAAAATAATTAAGTCTGGTGCACATCTATGTGTAGTTTAAATATAGAAACTAGTATCCCTTTCACATCTAACACAAAAAAGGGTAGATCGGC
>NW_020525966.1:0-16448 GCF_003368295.1 Carassius auratus | reverse complement strand
TGACATCTAAACTCTTAAAAAGAGAAGACTTGCAATAAGTTTATTGTCACCTATCACTTATTTCAAATACCTATATCTGCAACAAAATGTTTTGCATGTAATGTGTGTCTTTCTGTGTTGTGTGTGTGTGTGTGTGTGTGTGTGGCATATGTTTATAGAGTATACATATATTTAGTCTAATCATTTACTTTCAGTGTGTGTGTCTGTCTGTTAGCCTGTTCTCCATTTTGGATGTGTTTAAATGTCATCCATGCATCCAGGTTGGCTCAGACCACCTCAGAGGCCTTAATGTGCTTGAACCCCGGTAAATGCTGCTTGGCAGCTTTAATTATTATTAGGGTTCAAGCACGCAGTGCTGAAACCCTCTTGTAATTGTTAGGATTTTATTATTATTATTATTTCTTCCGCCCTAGAACTGAACGTGCAGCCCAAACCGTAAGGCCTAGAGAGCTGAAATTTGGACAGATCGTAGAGCTCATTTTGGGGGAGAACTTATCAAAGTCTTAGCCCAATCGGCCTAACGGGGGCGCTACAGCGCAAAAAACTAAAATTTTGACATTTTTGGCCGCAGATCGTAAAACCGTTAGCCGTAGACTCAAAAAACAGCATCGTTGCAATCCTTGGTTAGCCGAACAAAGTGCACAGCTGCATTTTTTGCTCTACGACGCACCGTTTTCTCGCCAAAATCGAGCTATATCCGAAACCTACTTTTTGCGAACTAGTCTTAGGATTTTAACCCAATCGGAATCAAACCAACTTCAGAAATATTCCCTGGACACTCAATATCAATAATTATCAAAAAAAAAAGTTGAAAATTTCAATTCTTACGCGAAACAGTACACCAAAAAGCGTCTATGCTAACGTTAGCCAATGCTATTTTAGCTATAACTCTTGAACGGAATGAAGATATCTTCACCAAACTTGGTACACATATGTATGAGCTCAATCTTTGGTCATACAAAAAAAATTGCGCATCTCTGCCACTTGGGGCGCTATAAGATCGAAAAAACACATAAATGGCTATAACTAGGCAACCGTTGGCTCGATCGACTTGAAAATCGGTATGCAGTGTCTTGGTCTGAAGGGGCACAAGTACCTATGAGGACATTTGCATATCTCAAAAAAACATGGCCGCCATTGGCCAAACAATTTTAAGCACCTATTTGAAAGGGTTAACGGATGTTGATTGGAACAAAACTCGCTGGGTACGTTCAACTCATGAACCTTAAGGTCTGTAAGAATTTTGAAAGAAATCGGCCACTAGTTGGCGCTAACGAGTTTTATGGCTCTGTAATCACGTGGTGTTTCACATATCAACGAAATATGCATATCATTTGATAGATCTCCTCATAATGCACAACTTTGCCTCAAGAACCATTGCTGTCAATCAAATTGTTCAAATGTTATTCACAAATATGTTAAAAACCTACTGTTACGAACTAGTCCTAGGTTTTTGTCCGATCGGAACCAAACCACTGCAGTAATATTCTGTGGACTCTCTAGATCAATAATTATCAAAACAATGTTGAATTTTGTCCTTTGGTTAGCTGTAAAGGGGTAATTTAGTAAAAGGGGTGTGGCCAAACATACCCCAAAGCCTATAAAACCTAAACGAAAACTCAAAACTTTATGAAACTTCGTGGAATCATGTATCAGGTGACTCTTAACAAGCATGCAAAGTTTCATGGAGATCGGATCATAGGTGGCGCTATAACAGTTGAAAAAGCCTCAAAAACAAACATTTTCAATAGAAAATGATCACAATTTGTAGGACATGTTCATACATTCACACAAACACTAGATCTTCATATCATATGATAGATCTCCTCTTTGTGAACAACTTTGCCTCAAGGAGCGAAGATGTCAATCAAATCGTTCAATTGTTATTCACAAATATGTTAAAAACTTACTTTTGCGAACTAGTCCCAGATTTTTTACCCGATCGAAACCAAACCACTGCAGTAATTTTCTCTGGACTCTCTAGATCAATAATTATCAAAAAAATGTTGAATTTTGTCCTTTGGTTAGCTTTAACTGGCTAAATTAGAAAAGGGGCGTGACCAAAATACCCAAAAGCATATAAAACCTAAACGAAAACTCAAAACTTTATGAAACTTGGTGAAAACATGTAACAGGTGACTCTTAACAAGCATGCAAATTTTCATGGAGATCGGACCACAGGTGGCGCTATGACAGTAGAAAAGGTCTCAAAACATAAGATTGATATGGTAAATGGCCTCAAATTGTCTGAAAATGCTCATATATTCACATAAACACTAGATCTTCATATCATATGATAGATCTCCTCATTCTGAACAACTTTTGGGACCAATGTTGTCAATAAAGCTGTTAATTAAATATTGAAGATTATTTAAAAAAGTTACTTTGGCAAAGTAGTCCAAGGCTTTAAGCTGAAAATCAATAAAACCACTGAAGTACAATTCTCTAGACTCTGAAGGTCAATAATAATGAAAAACATGTTGAAAAATTGCATTTGGACAACTATAAACCAGTGATTGTATAATATGTTCTTTTCACAGTGTACACAAAGGCCTATTTATACAAACAGAAAGCCCACAAACTATCAAAACTGTGTAAAATAAAGCCTAATTTCATTCTAAACAAGCATGCAAAATTTAAGAGAGATTGGGCAAAAAACTTAACACTATAACAGTTATGTTTAAAAACAGTGTTGTTTGAGTAAATGCAACCACTAGATGGCAGCGGAAGACCACTAATGGGCTCATTCAGCAAATTGAAACAGTACTTTTGAGAAGATTTATGAATTCATGCCTAAACAATAAAAAAAAAAAAACACTGTTACAACATTTTAAATCTCACTGAGTTAAAGTTTTCCATTTTGTTCATACAGACTTACCAGTTTTTAAAATTTTGCCACATTATGATTACAGTGAAACCTGAAAATGACATCCAAACTCTTAAAACTAGTTTAATCATTTAATTTCAGTGCGTGTGTCTGTCTGTCAGCCTATTCTCCGTTTTGGATGTGTTTAACTGTCATCCGTACATCCAGGTTGGCTCAGACCACCTCAGAGGCCTTAATGTGCTTGAACCCCGTAAATGCTGCTTGCAGCTTTAATTATTATTATTATTCTTCCGCCCTAGAACTGAACGTGCAGCCCAAACCGTAAGGCCTAGAGAGCTGAAATTTGGACAGATCGTAGAGCTCATTTTGGGGAGAACTTATCAAAGTCTCAGCCCAATCGGCCAAACGGGGGCGCTATAGCGCAAAAAACAAAAATTTTGGACATTTTTGGCCGTGAATCGTAAACCGTTAGCCATAAACTCAAAAACATGGCATCATAGCAATCCTTGGGTTAGCCCGAACAAAAGTGTACGGCGCCTTTTTGGGGTCTACGACGCACCGTTTTCTCGCAAAATCAAGCTATATCCGAAACCTACTTTTGCGAACTAGTCCTAGGATTTTCAACCAATCAGAACGAAACCACTTCAGAAATATTCCCTGGACACTCATTATCAATAATTATCAAAAAAAAGTTGAAATTTCAATTTTTACGCGAAACAGTACGCCAAAAAGCGTCTATAGTAACGTTGGCCAAATGCTATTTTAACTATAACTCTTGAACGGAATGAGATAACTTCACCAAACTTGGTACACATATGTATGAGCTCAATTTTGGGTAAAATAAAAAAAACTGCGCATCTCTGCCACTTGGGGGCGCAATAAGATAGAAAAAACACATAAATGGCTTTAACTAGGCAACCGTTGGCTCGATCGACTTGAAAATTGGTATGCAGTGTCTTGGTCTGAAGGGGCACAAGTACCTATGAGGACATTTGCATATCTCAAAAAACATGGCCGCCATTGGCCAAACAATTTTAAGCACCTATTTGAAAGGGTTAACGGATGTTGATCGGAACGAAACTCGCTGGGTACGTTCGACTCATGAACCTTAAGGTCTGTAAGAATTTTGAAAGAAATCGGCCACTAGTTGGCGCTAACGAGTTTTATGGCTCTGTAATCACGTGGTGTTTCACATATCAACACAATATGCATATCATTTGATAGATCTCCTCATAATGCACAACTTTGCCTCAAGAACCATTGCTGTCAATCAAATCGTTCAATTGTTATTCACAAATATGTTAAAAACCTACTTTTGTGAACTAGTCCTAGATTTTTTGCCCGATCAGAACCAAACCACTGCAGTAATATTCTGTGGACTCTCTAGATCAATAATTATCAAAAAAATGTTGAATTTTGTCCTTTGGTTAGCTGTAAAGGGGTAATTTAGGAAAAGGGGTGTGGCCAAACATACCCCAAAGCCTATAAAACCTAAACGAAAACTCAAAACTTTATGAAACTAGGTGAAATCATGTATCAGGTGACTCTCAACAAGGCTGCAAAGTTTCATGGAGATTGATCCATAGGTGGCGCTATAACAGTAGAAAAGGTCTCATAACACAAGATTTAGATGGTAAATGGCCTCAAACTGTTTGAAAATGCACATATATTCACTCAAAAACACTAAATCTTCATATCATATGATAGATCTCCTCATTCTGAAAAACTTTGCCTCTGGGACCAATTTTGTCAATAAATCTGTTAATTAAATATTCAAGATTATTTGAAAAAGTTACTTTGGCAAAGTATTCCAAGGCTTTAAGCTGAAAATCAATAAAACCACTGAAGTACAATTCTCTAGACTCAGAAGGTCAATAATTATCAAAAACATGTTGAACAATTGCATTTGGACAACTATAAACCAGTAATTTTATAATATGTTATTTGCATAGTGTACACAAAGGCCTATTAATACAAACAGAAAGCCCACAAATTATCAAAACTGTGTAAAATAATGCATAATTTCATTCTAAACGAGCATGCCATATTTAAGAGATATTGGGCAAAAAACACTAAGAGTTAAAAGGATTAACACATTGATGTATGAGAAATTGCCATTTATAACCACTAGATGGCAGCGGAAAACCACTAATGGGCTCATTCAGCTAACTTAAACTGTACAGTTGAAAGGATGTAATGCCTAAACAATACAAAAAACACTCTTACAACATTTCAAATCTCATTGAGTTAAAGTTTTCCATTTTGTTCATTCAGACATATCAGTTTTTAAAATTTTGCCACATTATGATTACAGTGAAACCTGAAAATGACATCTAAAATCTTAAAAACGAGTTTAATCATTTAATTTCAGTGTGTGTGTCTGTCTGTTAGCCTATTCTCCATTTTGGATGTGTTTAACGCCCATCCATATATGTCCAGGTTGGCTCTGACCACCTAAGATGCCTTAAGTGCTTGAACCCCGTAAATGCTGCTTGCAGCTTTAATTATTATTATTATTCTTCCGCCCTAGAACTGAACGTGCAGCCCAAACTGTAAGGCCTAGAGAGCTGAAATTTGGACAGATCTTAGAGCTCATTTTGGGGAGAACGTATCAAAGTCTCAGCCCAATCGGCCAAACGGGGGCGCTACAGCGCAAAAAACAAAAATTTTGGACATTTTTGGCCGTAAAGCGTATACCGTTAGCCGTAGACTCAAAAACAAGGCATCATAGCAATCCTTGGGTTAGCACGAACAAAAGTGCACGGCGCCTTTTTGGGGTCTACGACGCACCGTTTTCTCGCAAAATCGAGCTATATTCGAAACCTACTTTTGCGAACTAGTCCTAGGATTTTCAACCAATCAGAACCAAACCACTTCATAAATATTCCCTGGACACTCAATATCAATAATTATTAAAAAAAAGTTGAAATTTCAATTCTTACGCGAAACAGTACGCCAAAAAGCGTCTATGCTAACGTTAGCCAAATACTATTTTGACTATAACTCTTGAACGGAATGAGATATCTTCACCAAACTCGGTACACATATGTATGAGCTCAATCTTTGGTCAAATCAAAAAAATTGCGCATCTCTGCCACTTGGGGGCGCTATAAGATAGAAAAAACACATAAATTGCTATAACTAGGCAACCGTTGGCTCGATCGACTTGAAAATCGGTATGCAGTGTCTTGGTCTGAAGGGGCACAAGTACTTATGAGGAAATTTGCATATCTCAAAAAACATGGCCGTCATTGGCCAAACAAATTTAAGCACCTATTTGAAAGGGTTAACGGATGTTGATCGGAACGAAACTCGCTGGGTACGTTCGACTCATGAACCTTAAGGTCTGTAAGAATTTTGAAAGAAATCGGCCACTAGTTGGTGCTAACGAGTTTTATGGCTCTGTAATCACGTGGTGTTTCACATATCAACACAATATGCATATCATTTGATAGATCTCCTCGTAATGCACAACTTTGCCTCAAGAACCATTGCTGTCAATCAAATCGTTCAATTGTTATTCACAAATATGTTAAAAACCTACTTTTGCGAACTAGTCCTAGGTTTTTTGTCCGATCGGAACCAAACCACTGCAGTAATATTCTGTGGACTCTCTAGATCAATAATTATTAAAAAAATGTTGAATTTTGTCCTTTGGTTAGCTGTAACCGGGTAATTTAGAAAAAGGGGTGTGTCCAAACATACCCCAAAGCCTATAAAACCTAAAGGAAAACTCAAAACTGTATGAAACTCAGAGAAATCATGTATCAGGTGACTCTTAACAAGCATGTAAAGTTTCATGGAGATCAGACCATAGGTGGCGCTATAACAGTAGAAAAGGTCTCAAAACACAAGATTTATATGGTAAATGGCCCCAAATTGTTTGAAAATGCTCATATATTCACTCAAAAACACTAAATCTTCATATCATATGATACATCTCATTCTGAACAACTTTGCCTCTGGGACCAATGTTGTCAATAAAGCTGTTAATTAAATATTCAAGATTATTTTAAAAAGTTACTTTGGCATACTTGTGATACGGTTTAAGATGAAAATCAATAAAACCACTGAAGTACAATTCTATAGACTCTGAAGGTCAATAACTATCAAAAACATGTTGAACAATTGCATTTGGGCAACTATAAACCAGTAATTTTATAATATGTTATTTTCATAGTGTACACAAAGGCCTATTAATACAAACAGAAAGCCCACACATTATCAAAACTGTGTAAAACAATGCATAATTTCATTCTAAACAAGCATGCAAAATTTAAGAGAGATTGGGCAAAAAAAAAAAAAAAACACTATAACAGTTATGTTTAAAAACAGTGTTGCTTGAGTAAATGCAATTTATAACCTCTAGATGGCAGCGGAAGACCACTAATGGGCTCATTCAGTTAAGTTGAACAGTACTGTTGAAAGGATTCATGAATTCATCCCAAAACATTAAAAATGTAACTGTTATAACATTTTAAATCTCATTGAGTCAATGTTTTCCATTTTGTTCATACAGATATATCAGTTTTTAAAATTTTGCCACATTATGATTACAGTTTAACCTGAAAATGACATCTAAACTCTTAAAAAGAAAAGACTTGCAATAAGTTTATTATCACCTATCACTTATTTCAAATACCTATATCTGCAACAAAATGTTTGTGCATGTATATGTGTGTCTTTGTTTGTGTGTGTGTGTGTGTGTGTGTGTGAGCATATGCTTATAGAGTATACATATATTAGTCTAATCATTTACTTTCAGTGTGTGTGTCTGTCTGTTAGCCTGTTCTCCATTTTGGATGTGTTTAACTTTCATCCATGCATCCAGGTTGGCTCAGACCACCTCAGAGGCCTTAATGTGCTTGAACCCCGGTAAATGCTGCTTGCAGCTTTAATTATTATTATTATTCTTCCGCCGTAAAACTGAACGTGCAGCCCAAACCGTAAGGCCTAGAGAGCTGAAATTTGGACAGATCGTAGAGCTCAATTTGGGGAGAACTTATCAAAGTCTCAGCCCAATCGGCCTAACGGGGGCGCTACAGCGCAAAAATCAAAAATTTTGGACATTTTTGGCCGTAAATCGTATACCGTTAGCCGTAGACTCAAAAACATGGCATTGTTGCAATCCTTGGGTTAGCCCGAACAAAAGTGCACGGCGCCTTTTTGGGGTCTACGACGCACCGTTTTCTCGCAAAATCGAGCTATATCCGAAACCTACTTTTGCGAACTAGTCCTAGGATTTTCAACCAATCAGAACCAAACCACTTCATAAATATTCCCTGGACACTCAATATCAATAATTATCAAAAAAAAGTTGAAATTTCAATTCTTACGCGAAACAGTACACCAAAAAGCGTCTATGCTAACGTTAGCCAAATGCTATTTTAACTATAACTCTTGAACGGAATGAGATATCTTCACCAAACTCGGTACACATATGTATGAGCTCAATCTTTGGTCAAATCAAAAAAATTGCGCATCTCTGCCACTTGGGGGCGCTATAAGATAGAAAAAACACATAAATGGCTCTAACTAGGCAACCGTTGGCTCGATCGACTTGAAAATCGGTATGCAGTGTCTTGGTCTGAAGGGGCACAAGTACCTATGAGGACATTTGCATATCTCAAAAAACATGGCCGCCATTGGCCAAACAATTTAAGCACCTATTTGAAAGGGTTAACGGATGTTGATCGGAACGAAACTCGCTGGGTACGTTCGACTCATGAACCTTAAGGTCTGTAAGAATTTTGAAAGAAATCGGCCACTAGTTGGCGCTAACGAGTTTATGGCTCTGTAATCACGTGGTGTTTCACATATCAACACAATATGCATATCATTTGATAGATCTCCTCATAATGCACAACTTTGCCTCAAGAACCATTGCTGTCAATCAAATCGTTCAATTGTTATTCACAAATATGTTAAAAACCTACTTTTGCGAACTAGTCCTAGGTTTTTTGCCCGATCGGAACCAAACCACTGCAGTAATATTCTGTGGACTCTCTAGATCAATAATTATTAAAAAAATGTTGAATTTTGTCCTTTGGTTAGCTGTAAAGGGGTAATTTAGAAAAAGGGGTGTGGCCAAACATACCCCAAAGCCTATAAAACCTAAACGAAAACTCAAAACTTTATGAAACTCAGTGAAATCATGTAACAGGTGACTCTTAACAAGCATGCAAAGTTTCATGGAGATCAGACCATAGGTGGCGCTATAACAGTAGAAAAGGTCTCAAAACACAAGATTTATATGGTAAATGGCCTCAAATTGTTTGAAAATGTTCATATATTCACTCAAAAACACTAAATCTTCATATCATATGATACATCTCCTCATTCTGAACAACTTTGCCTCTGGGACCAATGTTGTCAATAAAGCTGTTAATTAAATATTCAAGATTATTTAAAAAAGTTACTTTGGCATACTTGTGATACGGTTTAAGATGAAAATCAATAAAACCACTGAAGTACAATTCTCTAGACTCTGAAGGTCAATAATTATCAAAAACATGTTGAACAATTGCATTTGGGCAACTATAAACCAATAATTTTAATAATATGTTATTTGCATAGTGTACACAAAGGCCTATTAATACAAACAGAAAGCCCACAAATTATCAAAACTGTGTAAAATAATGCATAATTTCATTCTAAACAAGCATGCAAAATTTAAGAGAGATTGGGCAAAAAAAAATTACAACACTATAACAGTTATGTTTAAAACCAGGGTTGTTTGAGTAAATGCAATTTATAACCACTAGATGGCAGCGGAAAACCACTAATGGGCTCATTCAGCTAAGTTGAACAGCTCTGTTTTCATGAATTCTTGCCAAAACATTAATAAATTAACTGTTATAACATTTTAAATCTTACTGAATCAATGTTTTCCATTTTGTTCATACAGATGTATCAGTTTTTACAATTTTGCCACATTATGATTACAGTTTAACCTGAAAATGACATCTAAACTCTAAAAAGAGAAGACTTGCAATAAGTTTATTGTCACCTATCACTTATTTCAAATACCTGTATCTGCAACAAAATGTGTGTCCATGTATATGTGTGTCTTTGTGTGTGTGTGTGTTGCATATGCTTATAGAGTATACTATATATTAGTCTAATCATTTGCCTTGTCAGTATGTGTGTCTGTCTGTTTATGCCTGTTCTCCATTTTGGATGTGTTTAAATGTATCCAACATCCAGGTTGGCTCTGACCACCTCATGGAGGCCTTATGTGCTTGAACCCCGTGTAAATGCGCTGCTTGCAGGCTTTAATTTAGGGGTTCAAGCACGCAGTGCTGGAAACCCTCTTGTAATTGTTAGGAATTTAATTAGGGGTTCAAGCCGCAGTGCTAACCCTATTGTATTGTTAGGATTTATTATTATTAGGGGTTTCAAGCACGCAAGTGCTGAAACTCCTCTTGTAATTTGTTTAGGATTTTTTTTATTATTATTATTCTTCTGCCCTAGAATCTGAATCGTGCAGCCCCATAACCGGTAAGGCCTAGACATCTGATATTTTGGACAGATCGCTAGAGCTCATTTTGGGGAGAACTTTATCAAAGTCTCAGCCCAATCGGCCTAATGGCTGGGGCGCCTTACAGCGCAAAAAACTAAAAATTTTGGACATTTT
Source organism: Carassius auratus (assembly GCF_003368295.1). NCBI lineage: Eukaryota > Metazoa > Chordata > Actinopteri > Cypriniformes > Cyprinidae > Carassius > Carassius auratus. Next base: position 5,985 of record NW_020525966.1, on the reverse strand, counting down.
TGGCCGCAGATCGTAAACCGTTAGCCGTAGACTCAAAAACAAGGCATCGTTGCAATCCTTGGGTTAGTCCCGAACAAAAGTGTCACAGCTGCATTTTTTGCTCTACGACGCACCGTTTTCTCGCAAAATCGAGCTATGTCCGAAACCTACTTTTGCGAACTAGTCCTTAGGATTTTAACCAATCGGAACCAAACCACTTCAGAAATATTCCCTGGACACTCAATATCAATAATTATCAAAAAAAGTTGAAATTTCGATTCTTACGCGAAACAGTACGCCAAGAAGCGTCTATGCTAACGTTAGCCAAATGCTAATTTTAACTATAACTCTTGAACGGAATGAGATATCTTCACCAAACTTGGTACACATATGTATGAGCTTCAATCTTTGGTCAAACAAAAAAAAAATTGCGCATCTCTGCCACTTGGGGCGCAATAAGATTTAGAAAAAACACAGTAAATGGATATAACTAGGCAACTGTTGGCTCGATCGACTTGAAAATTGGTATGCAGTCTCTTGGTCTGAAGGGGCACAAGTACCTATGAGGACATTTGCATATCTCAAAAAACATGGCCGCCATTGGCCAAACAAATTTAAGCACCTGTTTGAAAGGGTTAACGGATGTTGATCGGATCGAAACTCGCTGGGTACGTTCGACTCATGAACCTTAAGGTCTGTGAAGAATTTTTGAAAGAAATCGGCCACTAGTTGGCGCTAACGAGTTTTATGGCTCTGTATCACGTTGGTGTTTCACATATCAACCACAATATGCATATCACTTTGAGAGCATCTCCTCATAATGCACAACTTTGCCTCAAGAACCATTGCTGTCAATCAAATCGTTCAATTCTATTCACAAATATGTTAAAAGCTACTTTTTGCCAAGAACTAGTCCATAGGTTTTGCCCGATCGGAAACAAACGGACTGCAGTAAATTCTGTGGACTCTCTAGATCAATAATTATCAAAAAATGTTGAATTTTGTCCTTTGGTTAGCGTTAAATGGGTAATTTAGAAAAGGGTGTGGCCAAACATTCCCCAAAGCCTATTAAACCTAAACGAAAACTCAAAACTTTATGAAACTCAGTGAAAACATGTAACACGTGACTCTTAACAAGCATGCAAAGTTTCATGGAGATCGGATCTTAGGTGGCGCTATAACAGTTGAAAAAGCCTCAAAAACAAACATTTTCAATAGAAAATGATCACAATTTGTAGGACATTTTCATACATTCACACAAACACTATATCTTCATATCATATGATAGATCTCCTCTTTGTGAACAACTTTGCCTCAAGGAGCGAAGATGTCAATTAAATCGTTCAATTGTTATTCACAAATATGTGAAAAACTTACTTTTGCGAACTAGTCCCAGGTTTTTTACCCGATCGAAACCAAACCACTGCAGTAATTTTCTCTGGACTCTCTAGATCAATAATTATAAAAAAAATTTGAATTTTATCCTTTGGTTAGCTATAACTGGCTAAATTAGAAAAGGGGCGTGACCAAAATACCCAAAAGCATATAAAACCTAAACGAAAACTCAAAACTTTATGAAACTTGGTGAAAACATGTAACAGGTGACTCTTAACAAGCATGCAAATTTTCATGGAGATCGGATCATATGTGGCGCTATAACAGTAGAAAAGGTCTCAAAACATAAGATTTATATGGTAAATGGCCTCAAATTGTCTGAAAATGCTCATAAATTCACATAAACACTAGATCTTCATATCATATGATAGATCTCCTCATTCTGAACAACTTCTGGGACCAATGTTGTCAATAAAGCTGCTAATTAAATAGTCAAGATTATTTAAAAAAGTTACTTAGGCAAAGTAGTCCAAGGCTTTAAGCTGAAAATCAATAAAACCACTGAAGTACAATTCTCTAGACTCTGAAGGACAATAATTATCAAAATCATGTTGAACAATTGCATTTGGACAACTATAAACCAGTGATTGTATAATATGTTCTTTTCACAGTGTACACAAAGGCCTATTAATACAAACAGAAAGCCCACAAATGATCAAAACTGTGTAAAATAATGCCTAATTTCATTCTAAACAAGCATGCAAAATTTAAGAGAGTTCAGGCAAAAAACATAACACTATAACAGTTATGTTTAAACACAGTGCTGTTTGAGTAAATGCAATTTATAACCACTAGATGGCAGCGGAAGGCCACTAATGGGCTCATTCAGCAAATTGAAAGCGTACTTTTGAAAAGATTTATGAATTCATGCTTAAATAATAAAAAAAACACTGTTACAACATTTTAAATCTCACTGAGTTAAAGTTTTCCATTTTTTTCATACAGACTTATCAGTTTTTTAAATTTTGCCACATTATGATTACAGTGAAACCTGAAAATGACATCCAAACTCTTAAAAACTAGTTTAATCATTTAATTTCAGTGCGTGTGTCTGTCTGTCAGCCTATTCTCCATTTTGGATGTGTTTAACTGTCATCCATACATCCAGAATGGCTCAGACCACCTCAGAGGCCTTAATGTGCTTGAACCCCGTAAATGCTGCTTGCAGCTTTAATTAAACATTGTTTTTCATAGTATCCAATGAGTCTTTGAGCGTTTATTTTACATTAATCACCAATAGGATAAGACACAACCGCCTGTGGTTTATGGCCAAAAAAATAAACGCTAAAAAGAAGAAAATAAGGGTAAAAAGCAAAACAAAACAAATAATATGCCAGTTATGTTTTCATTCCTTTTCTCTCTAACTGAATGCAATGTTATTTTTGGCCTCATTATTTAATAATAACATTAACAGTGAAACATGCATCTTACTCCGGCAGGTGGGGTGGATGGAGCTTAGTACAATAAAATCACAAAAATAAGTCTTCATGCATATTAAGAAAGAATTGTACACAAGCATTTCCAAAACTGTCAAAGTTTATTTAAAAATAAAGCAATTCATGAATTATTTTCTTGTACTCATTTATTTAGCCTACAAATTAAAATGATAAAAATAACTTATATATTATTATACAGGTTATGCATAAGAATCTTTTATCCAAAACAATTTACAACCGAGGAAAAAATTACTCCAGAGTTAGTCACAATGCCAGGTTTATTGTACAATATTAATCAAGTGCTATAATAAGATTATTCCTTTATTATTATTAAACCTAATCCACATAATAATATTCAATAAAACTGTATGTTAACAGGAGCTTGCTGCATGAATCCGTGAGTACGGTTTACAGATCAGTGGGAACGGATTGCGAAAGCGTGCGCATGGATTATGAATTTGTGGGTACGGATTCAAAAACCGAGGGTACGGTTTACAAAATCTGTGCTCACGGATTGGAAATTCGTAGGCACGATTTGTTAAACCGAGGGAACGGTTTATAAACTGAGGGGATGGATTGCAAAACCGTCGCCACGGATTGATTTTTTTTCTCCTACAGGTGACGTGCGTGGCTCCGTAGGATATCGACAGAGAAACAAAGAAAATAAAATGTAATGCCAAATGGCTGACGGGTCATGACTCATGAATGGCTTGTGTTTGATCACAAGAATGTTGTAATGCTTTGTCAGGATTGCTGCATGTAAGTTACGCAAAAGAAAAAAACAAAACAAGCAATTTCGTGATGGGAACTAATCATTTTAAATTTGAGTCAGTGTATATTTTGTTGTATGCATTGTACTTTTTTATGTGTTTTTCATGCCAACAATGTTAATGAAATGATCAAATTCATTCAGTGGCACTCATCATTTGTTATTTTTACCGGGAAAAAAAATGGCTAGTGGAAATTATGATTGGCTGGTAACTTTAGAAAGTTACCAGCCACATTGGCTGGTGATCAAAAAAGTTAATTTAGAACCCTGGTAACACTACTAATTTTGGAGGTCGCGTGTGGTTGTCTATGCTTGTACAGACTCATTCACTCACATACTTGCAACTCACTTACCCATATCTTTGGTCTTTGGTCTCCGTGTTGATGATTATAAGTTTGGTGGTCTCAGCATTCAGTAGTCTGGTGGTGTCAAGACCCCTCAGCCCAGCGCTCGGAGGTACAATGCTCTCAGCTCTGGCTGTCAGAGAGATATTTCCACTGTCCTCTGTGTTTCTTGTGCTGGCCCTTGGATTGGTCTGTCACAGAAGCGGTCCATGTCTGGTCCATCACGACCACGGAGACCTTCTCTGTCTCTTCACCTTGGTGGTGGTATTTTTTGCTCCACCATGGAATTTCTGCTGGACAGTGGCCCTCCGGAAACAGGTCTATTATCACTGTAACAAAAGATTCGCTTGGGTGATCCATTACAACTGCCTTCAGTGGACATGTTACAACCCTGGGCAGAATCTGTATGTTGAGAAATATAATTTGAATATATTCACAGACACTACTGGTCAAAAGTTTGGAAAAATGTATGATTTGGAATTATTTATTTATTTTAAATGAAATTATTCTATTATGCTGATTAAGTGTAGAAAGGAATTCTCAGTCTGAAGCTGCAAGAAAGTGTAAATAAATCTGTTCTAAGATTCAAATTATCTGTTGTGAAACTCTTCACACTGATGATGCCTTCATGTCCTATCAAAATGATCATAAATATGAGTTTCCTAGTCGGAAATTGGACACAAACGTCCTCTTAAGTCATATTTACAACTGGGAAACTTGGAGATAATTTTGATACCTGAGTTTCCTGGGTTAGGTGGGAAATAAACTTAAAACAGAGTGGAGGGGAGAAACATAGCGAGCTGTAGTACTGTAAAATTTTACTGCGTTTTTTTTCCCACTACATCTACATTTCTTTCTCTTGCCTTTACAACCATGTATGCTAACATATATAAATAAGCATTTCAACACAGTGAAAATAGCATTTTGTTTGACTGAATTTGCTGAGTTGTCAGAAAGGCTTTAACAATATTTCTCCAAGAAATAGAAAAGAATGAACTCATGGACTGACTGTGCTCCATAATTTCTTTTATTTCTGAGTGCACTGGAACACTCAATATACGGTGTCTATTTCTCCTAAGTGCCCTCAGGGTGTTGGTCAGTTAACCCAGCCACTTCTAGTCACAGCGGTCTCCAACGAGTCCAGCTATCAGTGTCCACCCGAAAACGTGTGGCTCTGGGAGGCTCGCAACTTCCAATCAGGTTTATCGGAGCAGCCAGTTTGGTTGGTCCCTGCCAGTCATCCACTTCAGGGTCCCGAACTGAATACTACATATGTGATGGTACTCCAATGCATTTGTAAAATATAGCATTTTATATCATAATACTCTATTGTAGTTAATGGCAATTTCATTTATTATTCAGTTATACCACCAGGAGCAACAATTAAACCATTTTTTTATGTATCTTTAGAGTGTACCCATACATATGTGTGTCAAGTTTGGTGAAAATATCATTTTTTTTGGAGTTCTAGACATTTTTATATGTGAGCAGAGAAAGATGACCGATGCCTGATCGCTTTTTCGCTAATACGATCACATTTTTGGCAATTGGGAATTAGTGATTAGCTGGCACGTTACATTTTCAAATTTCCTACAGTGGTTTTGTGTTGATTTGAGTAATGTTTTCTAAGATATTGGCAAATGTTTTTTGAGGTTTAAAATGCAATGTTGCACAAACCATAAGGAAAAACCTGGCAGGTTTGGTATCACTGGACTCGGCAAGGATTCTGGAGTCTAAAAAGGAGAAAACCATGAAAATAATTCGACCACACCCAGAGTTATAAGCATGTGAATATTTGATTTTACCACTAGGTGACGCTGGCTCAAAACTTCTCAGGCTCCTTCAGGGCATTGTGCTGATGACCCATGCCCAGTTTGATAATGATATGTCATTTTATTTGTAAAATATAGCTTTTTACTACAAAATTCTAAATGTCCGACACCCAAAATGGCTAAAATGGGAAAATTGTTTTATTTCGACTTGGCATGCTTCACCTAATCGAAATAGACCAGTTTTGTGATTTTTGGCCAAACCATTCAGAAATGATAAGCAAAAATCTCCA
>NW_020525965.1:0-24534 GCF_003368295.1 Carassius auratus | reverse complement strand
GCATCAAAGCCTCAATCCACCAGGTGGCGCTGCAACACACTTTGAGGAGCTTTTTTTCATTCACATTAAGTCCAAAAACAAACAAACAAAAATACAATAGTTCCAAGATTTTCAGCAGAAAACATATTAAGCCAATGTAGCTGAAAGCCCAAAAGGTGTTGTGGCCCCCAGGATACCGTGTCTCTTGATTTACGAAGCTGTTCAGGGTCTCCACAACAAAGGGTATCTTGTGCAACAAAACAAAAGGAAGAGCAAAACGAAACTCGAATCTAAAACAAAAACTCGGGAGATGTGATCCTCCTAGAGATTGCTAGTGAGGCCATATCCCGCCTTCCTTCGAGGTCATGCCAAATACTGCTGCATCGCCGTTTTTGCCCTGAGAGAAAGAGGGAGATTTGAAGAGTCAAATCATTATGGCACCAAACCAAACAAAAGATGAAACAACTACCAACAGATTGTGAATGAAAATCGGTCCATCACCTGTCACAGAGGTTGGGATCTGATGCCTGGCTGAGTTTGTGTAGGATATCAACAAAGCCCATCTCCCTTAGCTTGTCTTGTCTCTCTTGTGAGCCTGGAGGAAGTGGAAAAACACAAACTTGTATTCTTGATAATACACAAAGAGTCCTATTTAACTCATGCACTGGTATCATGAGTTTCTCACCGTCCTCCTCATTCCAGATGAGGTTAGAAATGCAGAAGGTGGCAGCCAGCTGCAGCTTCACATTGGAGTGACCCTGAAACATGAACAGAAGAAATTACCCAGAAGCAAAATAACTATCCATAGGGGGGAACAGTGATAAGGTGGAAACAAGCAACAGTACAAGGACACTATGGTAGAGACAATAAAATAGTTTGAAAGAAAGCATATTGAAAAAAAAAAAAAGCCCACAACTGACAAACCAGATGAGCTAATGACAATTCACTGACCATGTAATATTTAATTTTTTGGAGCATGTCGTCATTGGTCATAATGAGTTCCTTGGCAGTGTTTCCGTCAGCAATATTGGCCAATATGCACAATGTCTGCAAAAAAAAAAAAAAAAAAAAAAAAAAAAAAAACAACACACAAAAGCATTGATAAACATCAACTCTGGAAAGTATTTAAATTCTTCTTAATGATTGTTCCAGGTTCAATAACAGTTATCAGGATGTTTAAGGGAATGTAAGACATATATATTTATTCACACACACACACACACACACACACACACACACTCCTGACTGGAAGCTTCCTTGGTTTATTCACCAACATTGATAGGAGCCAGGGAAACCATGGTTTGGACAGCTACTGTGGAGCTATCAGAAGCACACGGTGTCTGCCCTAAGCACTCCTGTGGAGTGTCTCCCACAGAAGAGGTATCGGAGTGAAGGCATACAGAAGGCAGTCTGGCCAATTGTGCCTAAGTCCTAACGGACTGGATGCTACCACCTGGGTAAACGACCACATGCAGTGAGTCATGTTTTCTGAAGCAAATAGGTCTACTTCCACCATACTGAACTCTTGCCAGATGACCTGAACTACATTCGGGTGTAGTCTCCACTCCTGGATGTATTCGATTCCTGGATAGAGCATCTGCAACCTGACTGACCAATCCTGACAAGCAGCCCTCAATGATGCGAACCGTGGAAGTGACCAGGTGAGGATCTTGCGAGGGAGTCACAACAAACTCTCTGACTTTGTACCCCACTGGTGATTCAGATTGAAAAAACGGATGTATTGCTAGAACCGGAAGGAAATGTCTCAAGGCCAGAAAAGCTGCATGCATCTCCAACAGGTTTATGTGGTCCATTGACTGGTTTCTTGACCATTTTGCCACGGATACCTCTGTGGATACCAGGCCATGAGGGATGCATCAGTTGTTATAACCTTGCGACAAGAGTAGATAATTCCTAATGGCACACCTGCTGTTAAAAAGGTTAGGGACATCCACTTGCAGAGGACACGCATGCAATTGCGTGTCACTATGATCTGCCGATGCTGATTCGGAGACTAATCCAATCGCAGAAGGTTGTTCCATACTTGCAGGGGTCGCAAATGGAGTAATCCAAAGGAAATGGATGGAGGAGGCTGCTTTTAGCATTCCGATTAGCCTCAGTAACACTCCATACTGTAGAGACACTACCAGATGAAACTGGGCAAGAGGTTTGGGATATCTGTCTTCCGAGACATGGAAGCACGCATTGAAACTTGGCGGAGTGAGCAACACGCGTGTCAGGTGTAGTCTGCTAAATTATACCATTGTGGCCTTTCATGTCCTTAAACATAATCCTGCTAACTGAATACGAGTTGAACCTCGAGTTGAACCTCTGCTTGTTGCAAAGAAACTTTGTCTGTTGCACTTCCATTACTCAAAACCTGTGATCTGCGTGTCTTGAGTTCATCATGGATCAAACACTGATTTCAAATCAATCAATCTGGGACGCTATACAGCAACTGAAAATTGATATGTTCTCTCACTTTGACGCGAAAATGGATAATATCCAATCGGGCTTACAAACAATACAAGGCTCACTGTCCACACTTGGTGATCATGTGTCTGAACTTGAACAAAGAGTAAGCACAAATGAAGACAACGTAACGGAACTTCAAAAGTATGTGAAAACATTATTAACTGAAAACTCTTACCTGCGTGATAAAGTCGAGGATGCAGAGAATCGCAGTAGAGCATATAACTTGCGTTTTGTGCATGTTCCGGAAAAATCGGAGGGTCAGGACATCATTGGCTTCATGAGAGAGCTTATTCAGTTACTTCTGGGGAAAGAGAACTTTATGGTTCCCCCAGTTATCGAGAGAGCCCACCGTTTTCCCACCACGCTACAAACGAATAAGCTGAAAGTTGGGCCAAGGCCAATCCTCGTGAAATTTCTTAGCCTCCAGGATAAACAATTAATATTACGCCTTTCGCGTGAGAAGAAGGAACTAAAGTACAAAGGCAACCGCGTCCACATCTTCCCTGATTTCAGTGCCGGCATTGCTCAAAAACGTCGTCAATTTGATGCTATCAAGAAGAAATTCCGAGAACTGAAGATGGAATATTCTCTCCAATATCCTGCCACACTGAGGATTACTGCAGCGGGCAAAGTAATCCTGTTTAAAAGTCCTGGAGATGCTGAGTCCTTTCTTCGGGATTTCGAGGCTCAATCTCAGAATGACTGATTGTTTCGTTTAACCCAGGAAAAATATTATTTGAGTTGACTCTGTTGCTGTTGTCATTTGTGGCATGAAAGGCTCACATTTATTGAAGTGAGTCATCTATCTCTCAGGCCGATTAGTTCAATTTTGTTATATTTTGTTATCATATCTTATTTTATTCTTTATGAGATCGGTCAATGTATTCATATATAGCCTACCATCAATGTCTGGAAGTCAGTTTGACTCAGATGATTGTTTGTGAAGGAAAAAGTTATCTAATATTATTATTTTTTTTTTTTTTTCTCACCTCATGTAATTCAAGTAAAAAACTTAGCAGACTGCATCTGTATTCTGTTATGTTTTGGCCTATTTGGTCTATGATTGTACTCGCGTGCGCTAGAGCGCGTGCGTGTGTGTGTGAGTGTGTGTGTGTATGTTATGCGTGGTTATGTGTATGTTGCTCTTCCAACCCCACCCCAGTCAACCTGTTCTTTCATGCTCTGAATAGTTAACATGGGTAAAGGCTTATTTGTTATCCACCTGAACATAAGAAGTCTGTCACATAAAATTGATCTTTTAAGGGCCTGGCTTGTCTATAATAAACCTAATGTTATCACACTGTCTGAGACCTGGTTGAATAATAATATATTAGATGAGGAAATTAAACTGGATGGTTATGTTCTGTATAGAGCTGATAGGAGCACTCGTGGAGGAGGCGTAGCCACTTATGTCTCTTCAACTTTATTATCTGAGTTAATATCCCCTAAGGAAAATCCTGTATACTTTGAATGTCTTTTCGTTAAAATTAGTTTTCATGTAAACAAACAGTTGATTATAGGGAATATCTACAGACCCCCAAACTCCCCTTCAGAGTCAATACAGTGCATAGGTAATACTATTAAATCTGTGGGTAGCTCAAACGAGATGATTATTCTAGGCGATTTCAATATTAACTGGTTAGAACGGTCATCTATAAATGATAGGAATTATATTGAAAGTTTAAATCTGACCCAACTAATTAGTGAACCAACTCGGGTTGACCATAGATCCAAATCTTTGTTGGATTGGATTTTGGTCACCCACTCTAATAGAATTACTGATTCTGGTGTTCTTTCAGATTGCTTCAGTGATCATTCAATGGTTTTCTGTGTGTGGAAAATTAAATTACTTCGTTTACCACCCAAAGTGATCAGGGTAAGACAGAGCAAATATTTTAACACAGATGTTTTTATCCAAGATTTATTAGATATAAATTGGAATAGGTTTAATCTTATTCCATTTGTTGAGGATGCTTGGAATTTTCTTTATACGGAAGTTCTTAAAGTAATTGATAAACATGCTCCTTGGATATCAATAAAGGTTAAGGGCCGACACTTACCATGGATTGATGGCAGACTTATTAAATCTTTTTAAACAAAGAGATAAGGCATGGGACAAGTACCGCCGGTCAAAGGACCCAGTAGATGGGGCAGTATATAAACAATTAAGAAATGCGTGTACGACAAAAACTAGAAATGCTAAATCAAATTACTACAAAAACTCCTTGTCTAATAGTTTAAATAATCCTAAGAAGTTCTGGAAAAGTCTTAATGCATTATTAAACAAGTCCACTAAAACCACTCCTACCAAAATTATAGTTAATGATGAGGTTATCAGTGATCCTTCCGCGGTTACCAATGCCTTCAACCAACATTTCTCCTCTATTTGTAGCTCACAATTTTCTTATTCTTCCTTCTCTAGTTTGGTAGATGAGCCTAACAGTTCCTTCTCATTTGCTACTATAAATCCTACTGACGTTCAACAGGCAATCTCCGAACTAAAGTTAGGTAATGGTACTGATCCTGACGGTCTGGAGATCAAGTTTATCAAGCTTGCGTCTCATGTATTGGCATTTCCCCTATCAGATTTATTTAATTATCCTTATCCACTTCTGTGGTTCCATTAATGTGGAAATCTGCCAGAGTTACACCAATACATAAGGGTGGTGATGCACTTGATCTCAATAACTATAGACCTATCTCTATCATCAGTAGTATAGCAAAAGTGTTTGAAAAACTAGTATTCAAACAATTATTTAAATATATTAATGAATTCTCTATTTTGTCACCAAATCAATCTGGTTTCAGACCAAACTTTTCTACAACTACTGCTCTTCTAAAATTTACCAACGATGTTTCATCTTCTCTAGATAATAATATGTCAACCGGTGCAATATTCATAGATCTAACTAAGGCTTTTGATATGGTCGATCACTATTTGCTTCTTGACAAATTATATGCAATAGGCCTGTCTAGACACTCTCTTCTTTGGTTTAATTCTTATCTCCATTGTAGAAGTCAGCGTGTTTATGTTAATGGATGTGTATCGCAGTCCTTAATAATGGAGAAAGGTGTTCCCCAAGGCTCCTCATTAGGGCCTCTCTTATTTTCTTTGTTTATTAATGACCTTCCTCTAACTTGCTCAGACTGTTGTATTCATCCATATGCAGATGACACAGTGATTTATACATCCAATAAGTCTGTTTCTAAGATTCAATCCTCACTGCAAACTAACTTTAATACTATTCAACTTTGGTTCCAATTTAACCATCTCTTATTGAATAAAAAAAAGTCATATAGTATACTCTTCCCCACCAGATCAGCTACACAGAATCAAGTTAACAATTTGTCACTCAGATTTTTAGACGATACTCAACTATTACAAGTTGATGAACTTAAATATTTGGGCATATGGCTTGACTCACAACTCTCTTTTAGATGTCATATCAATTCTGTTGTAAAAAAGATTAATTGTAACTTGCGAATATTGTTTCGCTCTATTAACTGTTTTACTCAAAGGATTAGGTTACGAATTGTGTCGCAGTTAATATTTCCCATACTAGACTATGCGGATGTTGTCTATCAAAACACCTCAGAAAACAAACTTGAAAGTATTGAATGTTATTTTCAATAATATATGTAGATTTGTGCTAAGATGCCCATTTACCACTCATCACTGTGAAATGTATGACTCACTGAAATTATTGTCACTAAAGGCCAGAAGACAGTATCACTGGTATCAGGTCATTTTTAAATGTGTGCATTATGATTATCCTTCTTACCTAAAGGAATACTTAATTCCCTATAGACCCAGCTATAGATTAAGACATACTGAATATTTCTTCTTTACTGTGCCCAATATTCTCAAGGAGAGTGGTAGACGTGCATTTAAATTTAAAGCCCCTTCAGAATGGAATAGTCTGCCAGGGTCTCTAAGATCAATTACTTCCCTGTGTTCCTTCAAAACATCTCTTTTTGTTTACCTGCAAGCAAATTGTTGCTGTAAATGTTTTCCTCATTTTTGACGTTTTTTTTTTTTTTTTTTTTTTTTTATTATTTCTTTAAATGTGATTATGGGTTTAGGTGTGCGAATGTATACATATTTAAGATACATATGTCCTATCCTTGTACTGTCATTCCATATTTATATGTATGAGGGGCGGATGAGGTGGGATGAGGGAGAGCTTTTGTGTGTATGAATGTATATGTGCTGTATTATTTCTATGTTGTCTCGAGGACCCCCTTGAAAACGAGATGCTTCATCTCAAGGGGTTATCCTCAACAATAAAATTTCAAACTGAATTGACAGTCATCCTGATGAACGAGATGGATTGTGCAGGGAACAGAGAGCTCTTCATCGGAGCAAAACCAGCAGATCATCCAGATAGGGTAGAATCTGTATTCCCTGGGCCCACAGTTGAGACTGGGCACCTTTCATACATCTCGTAAACACAAGACGGTCTAGGGAAAGGTAAAATGGTAGAAATTTAAACTGATAGGTCTTGTTCTTGAAACTGAAGCATAGAAAACTCCTGTAATGCATGGCAATCGGAACGTAGAAATATGCATCTGTCAGGTCTACACTTGTGAACCAATCCCCTTCTGCAACTGACTGGAGAACATCGGTCACATGCAACATCCAAAATGGGGAGCTTATTTAGAAACCTGTTAGGTCTCCTATGTTAGCTGCTGGGTAGTCGCAGACAGCATGCGTTTCTTCAACATCTCAGATACATCAGGACCAAAAACATGTCCAGGAATGATGGGAAGATCCTTCTTTTTACAATCTTCCGGTAATCTGGTCTGAGCGAGCCATACCTAACAGCGAGCATTCAAAAGTGCTGCTGTGAGAGATCATAGCTCTCGAGTCTCGTGCCCCATAGCTAGCAAGGCTGTCTGTAAAAACTGTGGGACAGAGGTATCCACCTCCACCGTTTCCAAGGAGTTAGAAGCAGCCAAAAATGAGTTGGCAGACAGTATTTTCATCTCAAATAATGTAGGCAGCTGACTCATAAACTTTCTTCATAAGGGAATCTGTGCAGCCACACTGAACACTAGGGCATTGAGCAGTTGCCTGCAGTGCTTCGTCTGGTGACACCACTAGCACCAAAACTGGCTGTTCAACTTCAGGTACATTCCGCACACCAATGGACTCTGCCATTGAAGCCAAAGTGTGACTATTCTTGGATTGGCTTTTGGCCATATCTGGCCCTTTGAGGGAATTTGAAAACTGCAATGAAATACACTCATGCTGTCACAGCAAAGGAATCCATAGGTGAAGGTTTGCGGAAAAAAACATGAGACTGAACAGGATGTGCAGGAAATTCATCAAGGCCAAGAAGTGCAACGTTTTTGAGCTCTCTGCTGCCAGGTTAAGTCTGCTGGTAAAACATCAGCATACCGTTTGAGGTCCAACTCCACCAAATGCATCGGTCTCTCCGCTATAGGTAGTAAACTACAATGCAGACTCGGGTTAGTAGTAAGTGCTTCTTTCAGATTTTGAACATGATAGACAGAGATCGCCACAGCTTGGGAGGATGAATAATCCTCTGTGCATGCGTAGTATGTGTTAGGTATGTAGACATGCGCAGAACATGATGATTTTAAAAGGCAAGAGCAAACAAACATACACAAAAAATGGCAGAGTATTTGGTACGGTTGTAACAGTCTAAGAGTTTGCTAATGCTTCTTTAGCAAAGTGTGGATTTACTTCACCAATATTACAGCCAACAGCAAACTTGCAAGCAACAACGTGCAAAAAAATGACAACTAACCAAAAAAAATTTACAGTATAATACTGTTCTCGTTATAATGCAGGTGCAACAGCGCTTTCATATTTTTTTTTTGATGCTGAGTGCAAATGGCTGTGCTTTGTGTTTTTAACTCGATGCAAGACTGTCTGAAACTGTAGATGCAGAACCAAACTGTAGAACCATGCCCACTTTTTTAGCATTTCTTTATTACTATGGTGAGAGCTAACCATGGCTAACCAGATATATATCTCGCATCGAGTTAAAAACACAAAGCACAGCCATTTGCACTCTGCAACGAAAAAAAACAAACAAACATGAAAGTACTGTTGCACCTCTGATAACTTTAGGCTTATTCTGCAGCGTTAATATAAGCCTTTTGGTTGTGTCACGGAGCTGTACAAATGGTAACACTTAAAAAGTAAATGAAGCGCGTTTGTGCCAAATTCTTATTACAGTACAAAGCTAAAACATACACTCTCCATCAATCCCTGAACGTTTCTGTCGGTTAATATACGCGGTCTCGCAGTCTAAAGCGTCTGTCATAGCGAATCAACACATGCCGTTGTGAATAATTAAGGGAAGCGTCTTCTCACAGGATAAGAACACGCAGTCTCATTAATCATTTAATATACACCAAAGAGTCATCGATGTACTAGTCCATTTACCCATCACAAATTGTGACGTCAACACGATGTAGATTTTAAACCCGGAAGATGAAAGTAGCATAAAAATGCTTAAAATTAACCAGTTTTCTCCAACAGTTAGAACTAGGTCTGCACGATGTGTTGTTTAAGCATCGATATCTCGATGTACGAATCCACTATAGTCACATCGCAGGATGTGCGATGTAGGCTCTCGTAGTTGATTCATTAACTGTACGGGCAAGCTGCTCCCCAGCCCTTGACGAATGTGATTCGCGGATTAATTGCACAGCTTAACCATCAAAGAGTGCGCGCGCGAGAGAGAGAGACAGAGGGGGAGAGAGAGCGAGTGCCGGCCGCAAGCTCACCATCTTCAAACTACACGAGCGCTGTCTTGCTCTCTCTCTCCCTTGCGCATATTAATCAGTTGACATGATGGTGCCAATGTTTAAATAATTTAAAATGAGAATGTAAGGTGTACTCACCCCATTTTTGTTTGTAAGAAAAAATTAGATTCGATTTCATATCGCAATATATATCGCAGAAAAATAAAATATCTCAATGCCATTTTTTCCCAATATCGTGCAGCCCTAGTTAGAACTAACCAATAATAACATTGTCTTCTATGACATGAAACACTAACACCTCTACTGAAATCGCAGAAAAAGTAGTCTGGGGTTTTATAACCCTTTAAAGATCAATTTCAGAGCATAGTATTAATGATTTTACTGTAAGTCTTGATGAGAAAACAATTAAAACAAATTATGTATGCCACAAAAATGCCAGTTTAATGCACCACAATGTTTAACACTCAAAACCTGATAACTGATCAGGGGAGAGGAGAACCAACTGATAACAAGACAAAAGTGCTAAAGACTTTTCCTATGGGATTTAAGATACTAACAGTTTTACATTTTAAAAAGTGATGTTAAGACTTTAATACTTTTCAAGGACTTCTACAGACACTCTGAATAGACACAAAGATCGTTTTTTTTTATTATTATATTGTATTAAACTGGGAACATTCTTTTAACAAAGCACCTGTGAAAAATAATAGTTGCTTGCGAAATCTTACTAGTCTGATTCTGTAAGCACAATGTCATCTTTGTGTGTTTGAGAAGCTCACCTGCTCTTTGACCTCTAAGCTGTGTTCTCCCTCTAGGATTAGCGTGACCGCTTGCATTATCTGCTTCCCATGTGAGCTCATGATCTGGTCTATATGCTACCAAAGGCAGGGAAAGAAAATCAGTGTGTGTTAAGACAGTGAAAGGCAATGTATCAGACCAATCACATACAGGTGCATCTCAAAAAATTGGAATACCGTGAAAGTTTTTTTTGGAAACCAATTTCAATAAGTGAATCTTTCATATACAGTATTCTAGATTATATGTAAAAACATAAAAAAAAAAAAAAAAAAAAAAATATTTTGGCGATTAGAGCTTACAGTTCATTAAAGTCAAAAATTCAGTGTCTCAAAATATTAGAATATTTCCTAAGATAAATCAAAAAAAAGGATTTGCAAAACCCAAAAGTTCAAGTTCTTTAAAATATGTTCATTTATGGACTCAATACTTGGTAGGGGTTCTTTTAAAACAAATGACAGCATCAGTTAGGTGTGGCATGAAAGCGATCCTGTGGCACTGCTGAGGAACTACTGAGTCTTCAGCTCGTCAGTATATTGTTAGATCAACAATTTCTCATCTTTTTCTTGAAAAATCCCATTGTTTCCATATAGGGTTCGGGTCAGGTGAGTTGGCTGGCCAGTCAAGCACAGTAATATCATGGTAGGCAAGTCACTTGGAAGTGGTTTTGGCATTGTGGGCAGGTGCTAAGTCCTGCTGGAAAAGGAAATCAGCATTGCCAATAAACCTGGTCAGCAGATGGAAGCATAAAGTGCTCCAAAATCTCCTGGTAGACGGCTTGCATTTACTTTGGACTTAAACACAATGGACCAACACCAGCAGACATCACGGCACCCAAATAATCACTGACTTCAGAAACTTCACAACTTAAAGCAGCTTGGATTCTGTGCCTCTCCAGTTTTCCTCCAGACCTAGATTTCCAAATGAATTGCAAAATTTGCTTTTATCTGAAAAGGAGACTTTGGACCATTGAACAACAGTCCAGTTATTTTTCTTCTTAGCCCAGGTAAGATGCTTCTGACGTTGTACCGGTTTCAGAAGTGGCTTGGTAGCCCTTTTCCTGAAGACGTCTGAGTGTGGTGACTCTTGATGCACTGACTCCAGCTTCAGTCAAGTTCACTCCTTGTGAAGCTCACCCAAGTGTTTGAATCAGCTTTGCTTGTCAGTATTCTCAAGCTTGTGGTCCTCCCAGTTGTTTGTTCACCTTTTCCTTACAGTCAACTTTGTATTTAATATGTTTTGATACAGCACTCTGTGAACAGCCAGCCCATTCAGTAATGACCTTCTGTGACTTTCCCTCTTTGTGGAGGGTGTCAATAGCCACGTTTTCACTGTCAGGCCAAAAGTGGGTGTGCTAGTGCGTGCCAAGGCCAATCGTGTTTCCACTGTCATTTCCGGTGCTTGATCGTCCCTTGTCGGTGCTTCCTTGGAGCCAGCGGCCCAGGTTTTTTTGCCCGATGAAAACCTTGGGCCAAAGCGGGTCAGCTGGGGTTAGAGGAGTTGGAGTGATTATGAACCAAGGCAGGGTATCTCTTCGTCTGGAGAGGATCAGCATCGTGGATCATTTCATAAAGATAACAGCTGTAATACCAGCTTTAAAAAAATGTTTTAAATAAGTTGAGCTCAAAACTAACTTTCAGTCAGCAGCGAGTGTTTAAAATAACTTGATCCGATATGGATAATAATCACCATACAAGGCAGGAATATTTATAAGTGATGCAAAAGACTTTTGCACGCTAGGCATTAACATTACCATAGTAAACATGGTAGCCTAAATGCGACCACATGAAGAAATCAGATGTCAGCTTCTTATTCTCTGTCACAATCATGTATTTATTTAGTAACATATTTTATCTGTCATAAGTCTTGCCTCGAGATTTTAGTTTTTTTGTTTGGGAGATTTTATAAAAATATAGAAATGATCATTATTTCTACAAATAATACAAATAAACAGAAACCGACTCGACTGAATAAGCAGGTTATGTTCATAACTCTTTATTTCTGTGTGACCAATTTCCAATTCTGATAAATTAATTCATTTTGATCAGTGCATCACTTATTATAGTAAAACATGAATGCTTTTGGATTTAAATATTTAAAGCATGCAAACAAACAGCTGCTTTTATTGTGTTCGTTTTGTGATTGCGCTAGTTCCAATAACTTATTTCTTATTAGTTTTCTGATAACTTCTCTTTGTTGGTGAAATGATGGGGGGTTACATGACATTGTTCCTGAGAAGCGTGTAAAGGACGGATTTTAGTGAAGCGCAGTGGAGCTTCTGGCCGGACAGTGGAAACGCAGTGCTATTTTGGCCTCGGTGCTACAGGTTCGAGGCTATTAGCCCCACATGGCCCATTTAAAGCACTGGCTCACACTGGCCAGACAGTGGAAAAGCGGCTAATGACTGTCTTCTGGACCAATGCCAAGTCAGCAGTCTTCCCCATTATTGTGGTTTCATGAAATACAGATACCCGGAATTTATACTGTAGGGATGGTCATTTTAATGAAACTAAAATATAAATATTCTACTATTTTAAGATACTGGATTTTTTTACTCTCATGATCCGTAAGCTCTAATCATCAAAATGAAAACAAACAAACAATACCTTTTTAAATATTATGCTTTACATGTAATGAATCTAGAATAAATTAAAGGTTAAACTTTGAAATGTTACAAAACATTTTTCTACTTTTTTTTTTTAGATGCACCTGTATATACTTGCATATATAACTTACTGGCCGGGTGGAGAGCAGGTTTCGAAGCAAGCCCAGTGTTTTCATGAGCACATTCGTATCAGGATCAGACAGGAGTCTAAAGAGCTGTTCTGTGCCCAGAGCTCGAACTATCTCCACCTTCACCTTCTGATCTGCCTGGAAGGCCATGTTCTGCACAGAAACACATTATGGCTTCTGATGACAGAGTGTTTTCATACTGAAGCTTTGGTGTGGACCGAAGTCAGCTGGTCTTACCATGAGAGCCCAGATGCCATTGACTCTTAGAGCTGGGCTGTCACTTTGGGTGAGGCTGCATAGTAACTCGATGACCCCAGACTCTAAGATAGGCTGTGAACAAACACATACACAATCACTTAAGACCAGCGGCACTGGGAATAAGAATTTGATGTTGGCTTGAGAAAGCCTGACCAGAAAGTCTCAAGTAGTTTTAAAAGCTTGAAGTTTAAAGGTTTTCAGTATGAAATAGTTCAATAATGAATTACATTTACTGTAAGAAATTTAAAATTCTGGCTGTATAATACTAATAAACCAATGAAGTGTTGTTCTTTACCTCTTTGCTGGGTGAAAACTCCAGCAGTAGGTTGCATAGTGTTGAAGAGGCCATGACCAGGACCTCATCTGGTGCGTTCTGTAATAACTACCCACAAAAACAAATGTGCATTCAGTTAGGGTTTGACTAGTCTGCAGGTTTCACTCATCATCTTCTGAATATCATACCTTCATTAGTGGCTTCCATACTGCATGATCATGGAAACTTGTCCTTAACTGTTGTACAGACCGTGATAAACTGTGAAGACATCTAGAGGAAATTTAAAAGAAATAAATAAAAATAAGAGCAAACCAAAACCTCCTTTCTTTGTTTGATTTTTAAATTCTTTCACTATTCAATTGTTGTACCTTTTCAACAAACACATTTAACATTTACACTACTATTCTAAAGTTTAGAGTTGGTAAGATTTTTAAAAATGTTTTTGAAAGAAAATGCTCACCATTTACTTAATCAAATGCATTTACTTAATCAAAAATACAGTTAGAACAGTAATATTGTGAAATATTATTACAATTTGGAATAATTTCTTATCGGTTTCTTATTATTATCGGATATTGAAAACAACTGTGGTGCTTAAAATTTTGAGGAAACCATGACACTTGTCTTTCAGGATTCTTTGGTGAATAGAAAGTTCAAAGAACAACATTTGTTTGGAACCAAAATCTTTTTAGTCGTCACTTTTGATCAACTGGAAGTGTCGCTGCAGAATAAAAATATTGTTAAAAAAAAAGTTTTCATTCTCCTAATTTTTTTGATGGACAATTAAGAGAAAATGTGTGTCATACCTGACTGCTGCTAACCGTACTTTGATACTAGATTCTGATAGGCCACTAACAATCCTGTCCATCATATTTTCCGTCTCCGTAATCTGTAGCAGGGAAATTAATGTTAACATCCTTAGCACATTCACCACATCTACCTAATAACCTGTTTTAATTTTCAGGGTATCAAAGTAGTCAACAGTCATACTGTACATTTTTTGATGGAAGACAGAGCACTTATAATACAATACAATATAATGCACTACCTTTTTCCTGATATCCTCGTCATTGGAGCCCAGAGAAGCATAGAGTTTAAAAGCTGCCTGTCGCAGCTCATGTGCATGTTTCAAGTCATGATCCAACTACAGAAAGACAAACGATCACTTAAACTGATTTAATTTCACTTGAAAAGAGTCTAAAAGTTACCTGGTTACATTTCTTGAAATCTACATACTTGGCTTTATACAAAAACAATAGAAGTCTCTGTAAAGCCAAAATTTGGAAAGCTATTGAAATGTGTGTGTGTATGTGGAGTTACCCTCTTAATATCAGTAATGGCGCTGACGGAGCTTGGGTATTTAAAGTAGTCAGCCAACATGGACACGAGGTGGTCAGTGACGCTTGCAATCCGCTGCAGTTCTACGTCCGGCTCCATCAGGTAGGCTAGCGTCTCAGCCCCCTCCACCCTCTCCTCCAGTAACCGCTCTTTACTGCACATCCTCACTAGGCACGGCAAAGTCTGTCCACACACACACACACATGCACGCACACACACACACGCACACGCACACAGAGAGAAAGAACTAGTTCATATGCACTTTAAATGACACTTTTGCATTCATCACATTCATTCATAACGTAAATGTGATTTTTCTTTTGAGGTACCTTTAGTACAACACAGTTGTCGTCTGTCCTGATGGCTCCTGCTCGACACATGTATGTTAAGCTGAGAGAAAAAAGTGTGCAAGTTTGTAAAAGCTGAAAAGGTTACACATGTATTTTTATAAATAGCCTGCAGGATGAGATTTACTCACCATTTGGCGGCTGTAAGCTGCATTTCAATGGGTTTGTCCCTTTGCATCATTCCAACAAAAACCTGAGAGAGCTGCTCACCATCTACAAGCACTGAAAAATAACACATATACACAAAATATGATTTTCAGCAGACTGAAGTATTATTTTATTAACATACAGAAAATCTAAATAAAGGTTTTAAGCTTTGAACCAAACATCTCTTATATAACCACATCTAATTCAAAGAATAAAATTAGCATTTTAATAAGCAATGAGCAAAAAACTATTTTGAATCAGTCTTTTTGATGCATTTAGAAGTAAACAGTGCTGATATTTTTTAGGCTCCAATACTACACATTAAAATAGGTATTATACACTACTGCAGTGCAATACAGTGATATTGTGAAAAATGGTTATTATTTAAAGTTTTCTATTTTAATATACTTCAAAATTTAATGTATTCCTGTAATGACAAAAGTGAATTTTCGATAGCCTTTTCTCAAGTCTTCACACAATCCTTCAGAAATCATCCCAAAATGCTGATTTGAGAAATGTATTTAAAACTTTGAAACATTTATTATTTTTATTATATATTACTTTATTTATTTATTTATGTAAAATATTATAATTATTAAACCTTTGTGCTGCTTTATATTCTTATAGAAATTCTAATAAAAATTATTGAATAAAACAACTGAATTTATTTGAAAATGAATTCTTTTGTAAAATGTTTTTCTGCCACTTTGATCAATATAATGTATAGATTATTGACCCCAAACTTCTAAACACTAGTGTATATAGCTACAGTACCATGGTGGCTTTCCAATAGATAACTTAAACCAGCAAGACTCCACTTGCTAGCAAAAGCTCACTCCAACTTTTCCATGGTAACGATGTAGATCTTCACCAAAATCAGCAATTACATTTCTAACATACTGCACTGTAGCTTCTACAGAATCATATATCTTCACCTAACAACCTCAAACTGTCTCTATGGAGATTCTGAATGGTATTTTTTACTTTTTTCAACCTACTGTTCTGCACTATTCTTTTATTTCACTGAACAGTGATTCAGATATTACCAAAGATAATGAAAAATTGCAACACAAGAGAAGTCAAAGAGAACCTATGATGAACGTAAGCCAGGAGGACAAAATTAGTGGTGATCCAATGATAGAGGATGATAGAGGTCGTGCTCACCATTCACCAGTGTCATGGAGACCTGAGCGTTCTCATGGGCCAAAACTGAGAAACACTTTAACGCCTGCATCCGTACCTACAGAGAGGGTTCACAGACCATTATTACTCTGAACACACGACATGCATTAAAAATACAATTACAAATGCAAAAGCAATTCATTTCCTTTTTGTACCTTATAGGAGGGAGATATGAGCAGAGGAGAGATGTTCTGGATGGCACCGTGGTTGAACAACACCATCTGATGTTCTGGAGTCTGGAAACACAAATTATTCAATGCATTTTTTCAATAGATAAAATTATTTCAATAGAAAAGAAAATATGACTTTGCCAAGAAGCCTAAACTGGAATACTGCAACCATTTTATGGTTTGACACGTACCCACAGGTGCATGTTGGCTAATCCTTAATAAAGCTTAAAATAAATCTCTTATGTAGCTAATCTAATAAGCATTTAGAACTGGAACCATTCTTTTTCTAATACTGAATAAATGTATACGTGACATGTAATGCACAGAGTTGCGTGTGCTACCTTGCAACAGTGGGCGAAGATTTGTGTGATGTATTCCTGTGTGTGCTGTGACCGACTCAGCAGGGACATGAGATGGGGGATCACAGTGGGGTCCTGATGCAAATTAAAACATGTTGATCACACTTCCTATTAAGAATGCACATATGCCATTTCGGAATGTGCATGTTGTCTTACTGTGTAGAGCAGCTGCACTGGAGTGACTGGACTGATGAAGATGGTTCTTAAACAGCGCAGACATGCCTCAATGAAGATCAGATCAGAACACAAGAGTCCTGCAAAAAACAGAAAACACTGGTCAAAAGTTTGGTATCATGAAGATTTTTTTAGAAGGAAATCTCTAAGGCTCATCAAGGCGGCATTGATTAAGCTATTTGATAAAAAAAATAAAGTTAAAACAGTAATATGAAAAATAGACAGAGCAAGAACCTTGAAGCAGGGCTGGGATGATGTGACAGTCCACCAGGGACTTGATGTTGTTCTCTGTGCCCATTGCCAGACTGCCCAACACGACCGCACATTCAGTCCTCAGCTCCAGACTAGAGGAGCTCTGCTGGAGGAGATACAGCAGTCTACACACACACACACACACACACACACACACACACACACGTATATCCTCATCAGCAGTGAAAAGCATGTAAAACAGAGAAAACCGCTTTTGCCATCTTTAAGGTGTCTTAATTAAATAAACCTTGTTTATTTATAGGTTTAAATATGATTTTGAATCCCAGATTTTGAATGTAATCTCAGACTTTTGGACTTCACTGTAATTTTACAGCTATATTGGCCCAGCCCAGACAACTGGATAAATTAACAGATTTTTCAACCTTACTGGCTGTGTCAAAACTCATTGCAGTACTATTGGTGAAAAAAGGGTGAAGTGGGTGGACTTACCTTGGCACAGCTCCCAACACTATCAGGTTGGCCTTCTGTTTGTTGTTTCCGATGACAGCATTCTTCATGTCACTGTCAATAAATATGCAATCACTTATAACTCATGGTGCAAAACCATGGCATAGAAACTTTCTATGGCATAGAAACTTATCAACAGAAGAACATAAGAAATCATTTTGAGACTATTGGGCAGAAAAACAACAAGCTGGGTGAAAAAAGCTGTACTGTGGTTGCTGACTTCAAAATTTAAGTAAAAAAAAAAAATGTACTTAAACTGCTGTTTACTAGGGATGTAACAATTCACTCAACTTACGATACAATACAATTTTCTCACGACTGTTTTGGAACAAATGAGATTTAAGACATGAAATGGAGCACTTTTATTATTGATTGGACAAAATGCTGCACATTTATTTGTTAAACTGAACAAAACAAATTCAAATACATTTTAAAACAAACCCCAAATCGAATAACACAAACAAAAGAAATCAGAGACTAGCGGTGACTACTGCATTTTAATTACAAATATGCCGCATACATGCAGCATGAGCAGGTTTTTGCACAATTAAAAAATTGCAGCAAAAACAGAATGATCTGACATTAGTTTTGTAAAACAATACTATAAAATATATATCCATAAAACAAAAACAGCAGACAGGCTGAATTAGATGCAGTTCACAATCTGAAAGCATGTGGTGCTTATGGAACAGCAGCAGTAC
The DNA here is from genome assembly GCF_003368295.1 of Carassius auratus. Lineage (NCBI taxonomy): Eukaryota > Metazoa > Chordata > Actinopteri > Cypriniformes > Cyprinidae > Carassius > Carassius auratus. The sequence goes on along the minus strand of NW_020525965.1, from coordinate 6,141 downwards.
AGAATTTTCATGGTTGCCGCTGTAAACAAAGCAGAGCTGTTCAAAAGTTTGGGGCCTTTGGGTTTTTTTTTTAATATTTTTAAGAAGATAATACTTTTATTATGCAGGGACACATTAAACTAATCAACATGACAGTAAAGACATTTACATACATTTACATTTACACATGCTTTAAGACAAACATTTTAGAAGTAAAAATATTACATCTAGTATTTCAATTAATATGGAAACTGCATGTACAATAATTAAGCAATAACGCTGTTTAAAACAGCTTAGCAGAGAACATTGCTGTCTTTATTGGACATGTCAAATGTAATTGGTTAGCGTACATTTGAATGATCTGAAGATTACAGAGGCTGATAACGAGAGCAAATATTAACACCCTACTAGCAGACTCTCATCTCATGACTCAACACCTGAATGCACATATAGCACACAAAGGTAATGTATCGAGATTCTGCTCTGAACAAAATGGGCATGCCGTGGAATATTTTTATTTTTTTTCTTCTAGAAGGCTTTTTTGCACTAAAATGAAAGACAATGCATGTGCAATCATAATTTATGCTTTATCAATGCTTTTCTTTATCAACAGTACCCAAAATATTTTTAAATATTCCATAATCACAAACTCATGCAACATTCAAAACAAAAAGTAATGAAGAGTGGAGTGTTTACGAACGGCAGAGCAAAGTAATAATAGATACACAGAGCATTAACTACAAACCTAATGTACACCATTTGCGCTTTATTTTGTTCCATTATCACTAAAGTATGGAAGCCTGTTTCTGCCACAGTTGAGAAAAAATATGATTCTGTAAGTCATAATAATAATGGGAAACGTTCTCATATTCAGTACACAACTTTAATGATCATGCATATTGTATATACAGGCATTCAGGCAGACCCAAATTAGGAATGCAACACAAAACAGCAATGCTTATGCATTTTTGCTGAAGAACAAGTGGTTGCCATGGTCGTGAACAGAGCCGGACAGTAACGGCGTACATTTACTTGAGTACAGTACTTAAGTACAATTTTGAGGGATCTGTACTTTACTCGAGTATCATTTTTGGGGAGCACTCATGACTTTACTCAAGTACGTTTCAGAGGCAAATATTGTACTCTTTACTCTGCTACATTTCTATCTATAACTGTAATTACCCGTTACTTCTTCAGCCCCGTCCACACGGAGATGGAGATTATCCATCTGTACAAATATCCGCGTCTACAAAAACCACAAAACAATGTAGTATACATGCCAGACCAGCATGTGGCGCTGTAATTCTGCCTCACAGATACACTTAAAACGAAGAAGACATTGACTTGCTCATAAACCTTACGCGTGGTACACAAAGGAACATGGAACAATTCATTTATTAATCCGTGTTAATATTAGTTAATAAAAAGACAATCGTTCAGTGTTTGTTCATGTTTTTGTTGCTGTTACGTGACGTAGCCATAGACAGTAAAAGAAACGTAGCGGTGTCTGACTAGGGGCGAGATGTGGGCTGATGACGTCATCTTTTCAGAAAATGTATTCGAAAATATATTCGCCGTCCAAACGAAAACACAAAGGGCGACATTTTCAAATTTATCCAGTCTGGGTCTCGGTTTCAAAAAACATCAGTTTTTCTTTTCCAAAACGCCGGATTCCTTGTGGACGAAACGCCTATCTGATAAAAAATGTGTGCGTATTCACAGAAATGTGTCTCCGTGTGGACGAAAAAAAGGAAAAAAGACGACGACTTCAGGACATTTGATTGAATTGAAGTACAGTACACACACACACAGAGTTGTCACACATAGATTGTGTATGTGAGATTGGTGTTATTTAGCTGAAAGTATTTTCTCCTGCCTTTTGCCTGTATGTCAATGTGAGAGAAAGGGGCTTAATTCTGTCACTCAAATAAGCTGAATTTTATTTTTCCTTCATTGTACGCTGACCTAAACGTCTTCTTTAATCATTATTATTTTCTCTTCTATGCTGCGTGTATAACACGGTCAGGTTCAGAGGTGTACAAATTAAAAGACCACATGCAGATAATCTATCATAAATCACTATTTAATGATAGATTATACACTTTAGATTACAGAACAAGTGATGTTTGTGGTGTTCCTGCATGGTATTGACCAACAGATGCCGTCACGTTGCATCATCCAATTTCTCATTATTCTGAGATACTAAGGCATGATTACGAGAAAGTATCTCATTATTATGACTTACAGAATTATATATTTTTTTCTCAAAGTGGCGGGAACGGGCTTCCATACTAAAGTGCTTGCTGCCTTTGTCAAGAAATGAAAAAAGGAGAAAGAAATATGAAATTGCCCAGTGTTGCTATTGTTAACAGAAAAAGGAAAATAAACTACTAAAAATAAATAACTGAAATAAAACTGTAATAAAATATAAATATCAGATAACAAACTTTTTTTTTTAATCTCAGAAAACAATTATAAATGCTTTTTTGAACTAATTGGAATAACCTAAGATACTAAGATTACTGAAACTGAAATAAAATTAATATATATTATTTTTCATTAAAAAAATAAATAAAAGCCAATTAAAAATTTCCAGAAGGATCTGGACAGCATTATTATTCTTTTTTTTTAAGATTTATTTTTGCCATATTATGCCTTTTTATTTAGATAGAACACAGATTGACAGGAAGCGAAGTGGGTGAGAGAGAGGTGATGGGGATCGGGAAAGGTCCGCAAGCCGGCACTTGAACTTGGGACACCCAAAGTGCAATGGCGCTACAAGTCGGCGCACTCCCCACAAGGCAATTTACGTTGACTGGACAGCATCAATTATTCATCATTATTCTTTTAGCAGGCCCCCAACTCTAAAAGAAACCAGCATTTCCTAGTGATTATAACAACACCAGCAATGGTGCAATGCAAGATCACGTTCATCCTGCTGAAATGATTGTGACATTACTATAAATCAGCATAAATGCAAAAAACTTAATGTATTCAAAAATGCAAAAACCTTCATGTTTTAGTTAATGGCTGCTCTGAAGGATCTATTTGGAAAAGTACGGCTGTGGCAGTCGGGAAAACATCAACCTAACAGTAACCAGAGCTGGAGACCGGAGTTAAAAATAAAGATGAAGAGACCCGATCTGCAGCTCCCCAGATACACTCACATAAACACAAAAGTACAGCACCTCAGAGCTTCTTTTATATTAAACAAAAAAAGAACTAAAATGTACTTGCTCTCTAAGGACTAAAAACAACCTCCTTTGGTAACAGCCTCATCTTTAGGACTCAGAAATTGAACATGGTGAGCTATAACACAGAGTAGAGCGCTACACACAAGGAGGGACACATGGTTGTTTACTCACATGACTCCCTGCAGCACGTTCTGTGGGTCGGGGTCAAAAAGCCGGTCAACATAGTGGCGACTCGTGGCTGTGACTTCCTGCATTGTGACAAAAGACAGCACAAAGATGATTCAGCAAACTTATCCCATCGGAGGCATCAAAACACCTTCAGTCTCGCCCCATAGCCTCCTCCCTTGCTCACAGGGTCACAATACTTTGGTCTGTTTACCCTTACAGCTGCCAGCTGTTGGTGGAAGTCTCTAGAAGGGGAGCAGAGACCTGCTTCCCATCTCCTCAAAACTGCAACTCACTTGTACAGGCAGAGATGGCAATTTCAGGCCAGGGAAAACTGGGAAGGACATCCACCCCATGAGATTCACTCCCATGAACTCTATAATTTCATAACAATGTAACATAATGGTGTTTTGCTGTACCAGCCTAACCTGTTCTGGCACAAATGAGTTTCCAACAGACTTAAACAATGATTGTTATAATTAATAAATTACAGTATTACATTTCCCTATGATTACCCAGCCCTAAAGAAATATTCAGCTGTCAGTTGGCCAGGGGTGTCAAACTCAATTCCTGAAGGGCCGCAGCACTGCAGAGTTTTGATTCAACCCTAATCAAACACACCAGGGGCCTGTACCATGATGGTAGCTGAACAAATTCAGAGTTACAGGATTTGTTTTGAGTTGACAATACCAAACCTCTCCAATCCGGATTTGTTGGTACCATTATGCTGTTCATCAACTTTATTTGTCAACTCAGGCTTTGATCCTGAGTTTGTGGAGCGCGTGCACATGGATGTGTGACATCACTGGCGAACAGCCAATTATGAGCCTTGCAACACAAAGCAAGCTTGATTTACTTCTTGCGAGAGACCCAGCGAGATTCAAAACTAAAGGTTAAAGGTTTTGCTTAAGGTTAAGAGATGGAAGAATATGACAAATTTAAATGTCATATGAAAAATGAAGGTGGACAAATAAAATAAATAATCTTGCTCTATCAATGCAGTTACATGAAACTTAAGTTAGCTTATACATTTGAAATATATAGTGATAGAGACTCGAACATGTAAGGTAAGATTTTTTTTTTTTTTTTTAAATAGTGCAATATTTTGATACTACAGCTTATTTATATTACATGATCTGTATACATTAATATCTATTTAAAATAAACGATTTATAATAACTGTTCAACTAAAATTGCTTGTGTGTAAAAGATAAATAATTATTATAATAATAATATGAGTCACAATAATTATATAATTATAATACGACTCCGTAATTATCATTAAAGCCAGACTTCTTCTATTTCCTTTTTTTAGCATCAGTGACCTTTGATTTGGAGCTAGATAAACTGGAGGAGTGACTTTGTGTCAGACATGTGTCACTTCTCTCACATCTGATTAGTCCACCTTCAGTTTGAGATCTCGAACCCAGAACATAACCTGCCCCGGAGAAGGTTAGCTGTGGAGTTTGAGTTACTATGGCAATGAATGCCGCTAAAAGCCAAGCCACTTATGTGGTACCTAAAACCCAGGATTGGTGCAAACTAACCTGAAACTTACCTGGCTAGCCAGCTAATCTAGCTTCATGGTACAGGCCCCCGATCCAACTGATCAAGTCCTTCAGGCTTATTTGAAAACTACATGGTATGTTTGTTGGAGCAGGGTTGGAACAAAATTCTGCAGGCTCCGGCGCTCCAGGAACTGAGTTTGACACCCCTGGTTTAAACAATTACTTGTAGGGCTTCAAAATGACTAATTGCAATTAAGGGCATTCAAAATAAAAGTCTATGTTTACATACTATATGTGTGTGTACTTAGTATATTCATTACCTATATATAAATACACATACATATATGAAGAATGGAAATGAATCAATTTTTTTTTTTTACAAATAAAGATAATGAACAAAATTTCATATCCTACTGTAAAAATGACTTTTGTTGGGAGTCTCGGAAACCGCAGGTATAAAATACTTGTGATGAATCAAACTGACTTTACACAGAAACAGTTTTAATATACGGGAAACCATTTACTTTTCTGAACATATCATTCAACAAAAGGTTAGTTTTAACAATATCACACTGCTGTTTATCAGAGACACACATTCAATGTATTAGAAGGGAAGATAATAAACCTAACATGAAGGCTAAAGTTGAATGGTGTCCTTTACAAACAAATCATCATATTTATGTTTTCTTTTTTCTCTACCACTACCATTTTAAGTACTACGTGAATATCGGTATTCATCCAGTAACACACTATACATCAAAGTACACATCATCTGACCCCATCACTGATCAACATGTGTCAAAACACACAGCACAGAACCACAGGGCTGTCAAGAGGGGGCGTTACCACCACATTAGCTCATCACCTCATCCTTTAACAGCTTCATCGGATAATATTAAGCAGGTTTGATTTTGTTTTTGAAGCCCCAGCTCTAAATATAGACTGAAAACTAAATATAACTTTGATTTGACAGGTCTGAGCACATCCAGATCTAATGTTGACCACACAAACACACAGCTAGCCATCAAACACCACATCGCAAAAAATGTACATCAATTGCTAAAGTCTATCTAACGTGTCTATTGTCTATGTAAGTGATCCTGAGCTGAAAAGGTTAGGTTTTAATGGTATAATCAAAGAGACTCACAGATAACACGCTGATGCGTAAAGGGGCCTCCAGCAGGCACGCCATCATTCACTCAGCGGAACATTCACAGGCACTTTCCACATAAACACAACTCAATCAGCGGAGCATTTACAGCAGCACTTTCTCCAAAAGCTTGATAATGCAGAAC
>NW_020525964.1:387500-399483 GCF_003368295.1 Carassius auratus | reverse complement strand
ACTGTCTGTGAGTCTGAGTGTAACTCAAACAACTGCTCCATTCATCAACCAACACTGAGTCTCTGTTTACCTTGACGACCGGTCGCCGTGGAGACCACAGCCGTGTGTGTGTGTGTGTGTGTGTGTGTGTGGAGACGAGCTGCTGTTGTTCAGGTATAAACACACCTGCTCTAACGGACCGTCTCTGATTTGAATGCACACCTGCTGATGCTTTCACATCTGTTGCTGTCACATGACCCACATCAGTCAGTTTCAGTGCAGTAAATCACTGAACATAAGAGTCGGAGTTCATTGTGTTGTGGTGAAATTTCTAATGAAGTTACACCATTCAAAAGTTTTGAAAGTCTCTTCTGTTCACCAGTGCTGGATTTATTTGACCAAAAACACTATTAAAAACAGTGAAATATTATTCTAATGTAAAACATCTGTTTTTTGTGTGAATCTGGTGTTAAAGTGTAATTTATTTCTGTATTTTCAGCATCATTCCTCCAGTCTTCAGTGTCACATGATCTTCAGAAATCAGAATAATATGATGATTTACTGCTCAAGAAACATTTCTGATTATTATCAGTGTTGAACACAGTTGTGCTGCACAATATTTCTGTGGAAACTGTGATGCATTTTTCATAAAGTTCCAAAACAGCAATTATTAGAAATGTTAATCTTTTGTAATGTTATCAATGTCTTTACTGTGACTTTTAATCAATTTAATGCGTCCTTGATAACTAAAAGCATGAATTTCCACACTTTTGCATGGTGGCGTGTTATTTGGAGTTTATACAGCAGAGACGTTAACGGATGAAGATGATGATGATGATGAAGAGGCTGTGTGTGCAGGAATACAGCTGCTACTGTAGCGTTTCTCAATCTCTGTTCATGCTGGAAAACCCCTCCAGGTGTGACATCACATCCTGTTTGCTCTCTCCTGTTTTGGCACAGGATACATGAGTCACTGTGGAAAAACGTCCTGATTGGCTGACAGCCGTGATGTCATGTGACTCTTCCATGGGAAGCGTTTCGCATCTTCATCAGGCTGAATGAGCTGCAGGTTTGTGTGTGTGTGTGTGTGTGTGTGTGTTTAATGCGTCTCCAGTATTAATGTGTGTGATGAGGTGTGAATGAGCAAACATCCCACACACACTCAATAACAACAAACACATACGCCAATGTTTCACCTGCTCCACCCATCAGGAAATCACACCAGCGACCCCACTGACCTTTGACCTGCTGACTACACAGCCCATCACAAACACATGCTAGATAACAGCTGAAGCAGACCGCCTCACTGACCAATGAGAGCGCTCCGTACGGCAGACACAACACACGTTTTCAGATGTTGGTATTTTTAGCAGTGCTCTAAAAGGACCAGGATTTGTTTAGTGGAACACAAACTTTGAAGACCCCACTGACTCAATATACAGACAAAAACACTGAGACACGTCTCTTCTTTTGTGTTCCACTCAATAAAGAAAGTCATGTAGATGTGTGTGTGTGTAGCTCCGCCCCGATGACATCACCACTATACACTCGGCTGTATTTAAGTGAGCAGAGAGCAGTGGTTATGGTGTTAGTGACATCAGACAGTTCTTTAAGCTGGAAGCTCAATAAAAATGTGTTAAATGTTTAATGAGTGTGTTCAGCGCTGTACATCACTCACAGCAGTGTGAACGATCACTAGTGCAGGTGTGTGTGTGCGTCACCATGGTAACGAGTGTGTGTGTGTGTGTTGATCTGCTCACACTCTGGGTCAGGTTTCTCTCTGGGTTCAGTGACCGTGTGCTGACCGCAGCTCTGAACACTGACCACAGCTTGTGATGGTGGACTTTACTAGCTTTAGTTCTGCTGTGAGTGTTAGAGGCTCCGCCCACATCCCACAGCCATCCGGGTTATTAATATCTGTGTTATTGATTCACACGTCAGTCGATAACACACACACACACACACACACACACTGTTTCTGTAAGGTCTCGTGTGTTTATCGTGGCATGAGTTCACACACTCTCGGAGCGATGAATAAACATGTTATTTCTGGTCATTTGTGATAAACACATTAAAATGACTGGAGTAAGTCAGATCAGTGTGTGTGGAAGAGAGAAGCGCTGGGAAGCAGCTAGTGCTCATCACATCACACAAATCAGTGGAACGTGAATAGAAATGATTCGATCAGAGCTCTGGTTTCAACACCAGTGTAAACACAGCCTCGGGACACGAGTCCAGAGGACACCATCATCATCATCATCATCATCACGTCTGTGTCCGGAAGAAGAGGACATGCTCGTTCTGAAGAAGAACTGCTGACGGATCTTAAGAGTTTGAGCAAGTATCAGTCAGGAACTATCGATACGGACATCCTTTGGCTGTTTAGAAGGATTCAAATGTAAATACCAAATGTTTTTCAGCATAAATATAGATTTGTAAAGTTTTACAGAGATTACACAAAGAGCCACTTCCACCTGATGAAAAATATTAGATGAACATAAAAGAAAAGCATGAGTCTCAGAAAGAGGCTGTGACTGCAGCGTTTAGTGTGTGCACACATGTGATCTTCACTTCTGACACGTGTGTGTGTGTGTGTGTGTGTGAGATAGAGAGAGTGTGTGTGTGTGTTCAGTCGGTGGGGTGATACAGCAGTTGTTGTTCAAGCCTATGAATGTCACAGACACATCAGATGCTGTCATTTACTGTAAACAGACACAAACACACTTCAGAACAACATCTGAAAAGAAGTTTGTGTTTGAGCTTAAACAGCAGTTCTAGTGTTGTGAATGAAAACAGTCAGAATCATGTGTGTGTGTGTGTGTGTGTGTGTGTGGTTAGTCAAGTCAAATGTCTTTGTATATTTTGTTGAAAATCATGATGTTATTGTTTATTATATCTTAATATCTTCATGTCTTATCGTCACATTTATCAGCTTGGAGCTGGATGATAGTATAGTAACGATATAAACCGTGACACAGGTGAGGGTTGCTATGATCGATAGATCCACTGTGAAGCTGATGGCGGGTGCGCGCGCGTCTCACCTGCTGCAGGTGTGTCTTGGCTCTTTGGAGCGCGTCCTCGAAGCCCTTCCGCCGCAGCTCGCTCAGACTCTCGTAGTACTCCTCGGAGTCATCGCTGTCCGGAAACAGCACCTGAGACAGGATCCTCCACCCGCAGGTGTCGAGCGCGTGCCCCAGGTACACCTGCAGCTGGAAGCAGAGCGCGTCCGTGTCGCGCGCGCTCAGCTCCGGGGCCCCGAACAGCACCGACCACACCGTCTGCTCCTCGGGGAAGGCGGGCAGACACGGCTCCAGGTCCGAGTTGACGGCGCACAGCTGCAGGTGAGCGGCGCGCATGTCCTGGAAGGAGAAGAGTCCGGCCCAGCTGGAGTCCGGCGGCGGGTCATCGGGCTCCGGGAGCTCCAGCTCCGCTCTACCGGGCTCGGCTCGCTCTCGGCCCGGGCTCTTGACCGGGGGAGGCGCGTCTCCGGCCGCATGCTCGCCCTCGAGCAGCGAGTCCCGCGCGGCGCTCCGTTTCTGGACGGTTCGGTCGTGGCACGTGACGGCGAACTTTCCTTCGATCTCGTTCCAGGCGACGATGAAGACGAACTTGTGCTTCTCTTTCTCCTCGAACACATTCGGTCGCACCGACACCCAGCCGGACTCCAGCGCGTCCTCCATCGCGAACGACATGATAAAGAGAGAGCAAGCGCGTTCACACGGAATCCGGGCACCTCGGCCTAACGGACGCGGAGGAAAAAAACACTCGGACCGTTAATAACACCGATTTCCCGTCTGTTCTTGTGTCCCGACTCGTCCGCTGACGCGCGCATCACTGCGCGTTCACACCTGCGCGCGTCGCGTCACCCGCGAGGCCTTTTGTTCGCTAATCCGCATCTTTAACATCGCGAATGTTTCGCATCCGATGAGGACTGTGACGTCACAGAGAGGAGGACGTAAACATCTGCACGTGGGACACGTTTTCTGCGTGATGACGCAATCAGAGACGCAGGCGACGCACGGTGGTCTCGATCAGAGACGCATGTGTATTCACAGAAAGTAACTTTGCGGTCTTTTCCCCCTCAGATGTTTGGTTCATAGTGTTTTATCATAAAATGCTTCATCCGTGTCTTTTTTTTATTCAAATGCGATGAAATACAGATTGTTTATTTGTGACAGCATCGATCATCTCTCTGATCAATAATTAATAAAGTGCGGCTATAAATGTCTGTTCAATAGCTCAACTGCCGTCACGTGACTGTTACTTTCATCAATAACGCACGAGACGCCGCTTGTTTTTGTGTCGGTGTTTCACAGTGAAGGTCCACTAGATGGCGCCACTGTCAGACACACGTGACATACTTTAAAGAAGTAGTTCACGCCCAGAATAAAAACCTGCTGATGATTTCACCTCAATGTTCGTGTCTTTCTGTCTTCCTTCTCAAAGAAATGAAGGTTTGTGATTTTTCCAGAGTGATTACGTCATGCGTGCAGTCCAGCTAGTGCAACACCTGCATCTGTGTTTTTATTTTTTTATTATTCTCTAGATTAGACTCTTATTCCTAGGCTGGGATCCTGTAGAGCTCCTTCAAGCCATGATTCAGATCTTCACCCTGTTGGTCCCCTTTAAAGTCCCTTTATATGTTCCTCAAAATATTTCTTTGCGACTGAAGACAGAAAGACATGAACATTAAGCTGAAATCCTTAGCAGGTTTTTATTCTGGAAGTGAACTAATCCTTTCACTACCTGCATGTTTCACTAGTGGATGGGGTGCTCTTTCTTAAATAGAGCTCATATGGTGTTATTAAGCTGCTCCTTCACAGTAAAGATGCAAACTCAGCTAACTGTTCTCAGAAGGCTTGTCTGGTCTTTCAACACATTAGTCAAATCTTCATCTCACATTTTTTTTAAAGTCACTTATCATTTTCATATTTTGGTTTTATTTTACCATCTGTGTGCTGTGGGTTAGTTTTTGTCCTTGTAAACATGTTTATCAGCTGATCTCATGATTCTGATCACTTTGTTTAATGATTGAAAACCCATTAATGTAAGAAAGAACTCCATGACAGAGAGCGACTGAGATCATGAAGAGTTTTATTGAATGGAAGCTCTGGTCGGATGGGAGTGTTCCGAACATCTGGAATGCAGCTCCGCCTCATCATTCATGTGACCGATCCGTGATGTTAGCGTGATGCAGGGCGACAGTCAAATACAGAATGGACAGAAGGCACAATTACACTTCGAGGAGACTGTCTGGTCCTGCTGAAGTAAACAATCTTATTCATGAAATCAGCGTTTGTAAACGTACAGTAAAGAAGGAAAGAGGCAGGTTTCTGAACGCGCCGCGGCTCGACCTCTGACCCTCAGTGCTTGCAGTCGGCTTTCTGGAAGAGCGGGCGCAGCTCCTCGGCGGTCGTGGCCTCCTTATGCTGCATGAGCTCGGCGTGACCTTTGGTGACCCCCCAGCTGTCAGGAGTGGACATGGAGGGACACAGCGGACGACCGGACGCCGGCTTCAGACGCTCCCAGTAATCACGCCGGGCCCTGCGGAGCAAACACCCATCAGCACCACAGACTCATGTGTGTCTCTATGTCTCTCTCTCTCCCTCTCTCTCTCACACTCTCTCTCTCTCACCTGGCTCGGACCCAGGGTTTGGTGTGCATCTCCAGGCCGCTGCCCCACATGCCGTGTTTCTCAGAGGCTTCAGGCAGGGTTCCTCTCTCGGTTGCCAGCTCCTCGGCCACGGCGCGGATGTGGTACGGCTCGAACCCGCAGCAGCCGCCGATGTAACGGATCCCGGCCTTATAAGCCTCTCTGGCGTAGTGCTGCATATCCCAGCGTGTGAGGATCCGCGGCTCCAGAGCTGGAGAACACACACACACACACACACACACATCAGCTTCTCATCACGTTCCTCACTATTATAACATCAGTGAGTCTCTCCACAGTTATTAAACCTCACTCTTCTGACCAAAGAATCTCTCCGTATTCATTTCCTGGTTTGGGAAGTCTTACGAATGCAATGTTTTCTTTTGTTATTGGAGCAAATGGAAACACAGAACAATTATATTTGCTGTAGTTTCCGTTTAACAATATTGATATTTGATATACATCCTCGCTCATATAATGCTCTGTGCAGTAAAGACAACAGAACATTCTCAAAATGACTGAACGGAACGTTCCTCTAACGTTTGCATAACCAAAAACAAACATTCTTAATACATTACAAAACTGGACATTTTCAATGTTTAAAAAGACAGAAATTATTTTATAACTTAATTTTAGTGAATTTTTCTTGTGTGTGTGTGCGTGCGTGCGTGCGTGCGTGAGAGTTTGTGTGTGTGTGTACCGAAGGGGAACTCCGGCAGGTCGATGAATCCCTGGCAGCTGCAGTCAGGTGTGTGATAGGCCAGCGGTTGTGTCATATAATGCGCCTTCAGACCAGCTTTCTCCACGCCGGCCTTCATCATGGCCACAGTCTTCACACAGGTCATGGGGTCAAAGTGACAGTTCACACCCACGATATCAGCACCTGGAGCACAAACACAGATCCATCCACACTGAAGAAGTGCACTTCAAACTCCTGGATGATGCATTTAATTAACCAGAAATATGAAAGATGAATCCTACTTTATAAAATTCATAGAATAGTGCATAATTATGCAGTGTGTGTGTGTGTGTGTGTGTGTGAGAGAGAGAGAGAGAGAGAGAGAGAGAGAGAGAGACACACCTGCTTTGACCAGTCTGACCGCACACTCTCCAGGTGTCACTCCATGCATGTCTCCTTCAGGTCCAATACACAGGGTGGCCGCTACAGGCTTTCCTGTTGCCTTCAGAACCTGGACGGCCCATTCAGCCTCCTCCACGTGCTCGAAGTACTGCAGATCAATCGGTCAGTCAATCAATCAATCAATCAGTCGGTCAGTCAGTGAGGGTTCTGTCTGCACGTCCTCACCTCGGCGATCAGGAAGTCCACGTTCTTCTTGATGAAGACGTCGATCTGCTTCTTGAAGATCTTCTTGACCTCGTCTTCGCTCTTGCAGCTGAGGTAGGAGGGTGTCTGAGAGACTCCGCCCGCCACCAGAGCATCGCCCTCATTGGCTACTTCTCTGGCCAGATCACAGGCGGCCTCGTTGATCTGCTGGCCCTGCGGACGGTCAGCAAACACCTCCATCAGAGCGGTGTGATCAGGGTTAGGGTCTGTGTGAGCGGTGTGTGTGAAAGAGAGAGACTCACAGTGAAAGTCAGCTTGTTCCCTCTGTTCTCCAGTTTGTCGTCGCTGGCGTAGAAAGTGAACGTCTGCATGACATTTGACCCGGCGCGCAGGAATTCCCTGTGCAGCTGTCGCACTGACGGAGAGAGACACATGCGTCGCTCAAACACAGAAACACTCCAGAGACGTGTACGAGGAGGAACCAAGAAATGTTCAAGCACACACTAGCAATAGAATACAGAATAATATATGCACTTAATTCATTTCTGATTTTGCTCTGTTCATCTAACATGACATGTATCGTTTGAAAGAAACATTTAAGTGTTTATTATTACACTTCATCTGTTTGAGTCACTTCAAGAGTTTTTTCTCTTACAAACATCAGACTTTAGTTTTATTCCTCTCTATATCCCGAACCTAACGTGTGTGTTAGCTGTGACCCGTCGGTGATGTGGGGTGAGTCTCACCGGCCTCGGGGTGCTCCGCTGCGGCCTCCGGTGTCCAGGGCCCGGCCTTCACGTATCCTCTCTTCTCCAGCGCGAACACGAAGCCTCCGTCTCCAATCACCACCTCACCCGCGCCCAGGCGCTCCAGGACACCCTGCACACACACACACACACACACACACACACACACACACTCTCAGCTCTGCGCTATATGAGGTCAAAACTATTAAACACACGCACATTTCCAGCAGAGACGCGAAAGGGCGCGCGCAACCGCGTGGACCAGGGTGCGAGCGCGTAACCGCGATTACACTTTAACACAAGTTTGCGTGCTTCTGTTTATGTGTGTGAGATTGAGAGCTTGTATATTAATCGCTTTACTAAGAACAAAGAACCTTACAAAGAACCTGCAGGATCTCATGCGTCACGGCGCGCTCGCGCTCTTAATGTAAAAATGACGCGCTTGGAAACGCACGAACTGGACTGAAGAATCCTAAAAGTGTGTAAACCAGTAACTCACCCTCTTAGATCCGACTGGGGCCATATTCAGCAGTAGATTCAGAGACCTTCAGGAGAGCTGAGTGAGACTGGAGTGAGATCCACAAGAGATGAGCGCTTATAAAGCACCGCTGGAGGGGTGTGTGTGTGTGTGTGTGTGTGAGAGAGAGAGAGAGAGAGAGAGAGAGAGAGAGAGAGAGATCAGTGTGTTTCTGGTTAATGTTTATCATATGATCATCAGAGAGTGATTCTGGACAACATTCTCCAGAAGTTTTCTGCTACTAATACACAACTGTGATCCTAGCGTGCACAAAAATATGTTTTAAGAACTTTTTGCATACATTATTTCTGAGTATTTTAATTTTCCCAAACATTTTGAAAACTTTTTTTCTCTCGGTTATGTCAATGTGAAGGGATATATACATTTGCAAACATTATGAAAACGTTATCTTTGAATGTTCTCTCAACGCTTGGAAACAAGTAGTAACATTAAAAAAATGACATAACATCCAAATAAAAGCTAATACAATGTTTCCATTAGGTTTTGATCATCTTATTTTTTTTACGTTCAAAACCTCCATTCTTTTTTATTTTATTTCTTGGTTATGTGTATTTTAAGAGAACATTCCATCTGCAAACACTGTGGGAATGTTTTCTGGACATTCAAAAGTATCATTTAATAAAAGTAACAATAGATCGGAACATTCTGAAACAAAGCGGTAACATTTCAACATCTTAGACGAGCTCAAGTGTTACATGAACAGACGAGTTATTGATCATTGATCAGGTCTGAGCTGATTATTGATCATGTGATCTGCTGCCTCGACACATTCTACTGTCCGCAAACATTCCCCCAAATCTCTCTCTCTCCCTCACACACACACACACACACACACACACAGGATTGCTGCAATCTTTGCTTGTGCTGCAGATCGTTAATTCACTCAAGATATATTATTGAAGTCAACACTGCAGATATAACAGATGCTGAGTGCATGTAGGAAAATGCACTGAATCATTCTATTTCAGTGTTCTTTAGTTGATTTGTTAATGATAAAGATTAACCCCCGGGTCTCTGACGCGCTCTGACCCGCGGGCGCGCGCTGCTCGTGCGTGTTTCTGCGCGAGCGTTTGTTTGGGAACTCCGAGACTAAACTAAGTCGAGAAAGCTTAATTCGCAGCAGAACTCAACATGTCGCGGATATTAAACACGTTTAACGCTCTCGTGAGGCGAGACTTGAGGAGAAAATCACTGCGCGTTCCTGCGCGGAGCCTCGCGACAGATGACGGGTGAGGAATATCTGACACAACTCTCTATTTGGGAATGTGTGGGAAAATTCAAAGCCATTTGGAATTAATACTCTAATAATAAAAATAACAGATTCTGCACAAATAATGCATGTGTGATTGAATGCGCTGAGCTCGTGTGTGCAGAGACCCCCCCGGGCTTCTGGGGAAGCGTCTGAAGGACTCGGCGGAGACGGTGGTCATCGGTGGCGGGTGTGTCGGGGTCAGTGTGGCTTATCATCTGGCCAAAGCCGGACAGAAGGACGTGGTGCTGCTGGAAAAATCCGAGCTGACGGCCGGATCCACATGGCACGCGGTACGCACACGGGTCAGGGGTCAAATGCAATCTAGATTTGCTGTTTTAGGAAATGCACTTGTTTGCAACGAAGCCTGTAAGTCAGGAAAGCCTTCAGTAATTAAAGCTGCTGATTAGTAACTGAGGGCTTGAATGCAATGCTACTCATTTCTGATAGAAGCATCTTTCAAATGCATGAATGTTAATGTAAAAAGCATGAGAGCTGCCAGTGAAAATGACTCGTTTTGAAGTCTCACTGCAGTATCCAGGTGTAAACAGGGTGAAACTTGACTTATAAGCACTGTGACTGACAGCGTATGACGGAGGTTATGTTGTGTGCATGTGCTGAGTCTGAACAGATGATATTTTCGTCCTCAGGCGGGACTCACCACATACTATCATCCAGGCATTAATCTGAAGAAGATTCATTATTACAGCATTAAACTCTTCGAGCAGCTGGAGGCCGAGACGGGACAGGTGAGACACATCATTAAACATGTTAACTGGAGCTGGTAATGAGCTGCTGCGGCTCTGTGAGGCGTTTACAGCTGTATGGAGTGTGTTGTGTGGTGACTGTGGGGTGTTTGTGTCGCAGGCCGTGGGCTTCCATCAGCCCGGCAGCATCAGACTGGCGTCCACTCCGGTCCGCGTGGACGAACTCAAATATCAGATGACCAGAACACACTGGCACCCGACGCCACAGTTCCTCATCGGCCCCGAGAAGATCCAGCAGCTCTTCCCTCTGCTCAACATGGACAAGGTATGAACACCTGAGGACAATACACATAAATCATATAATACATATTTAAAGTCACTCCCAATGAAAAATGTAATGCTTGAGAGAGAGAAATAACGCAGATCAAGCCACTTTGGTGTGGTTTGTCACATTTTATTATTACATATATAAATAATGTAGAATAAGTCATGTAAAAGCCTAGATAGAGACAGTAGATGTATGTAGATGTACTGAAGCTGCTTGTCTCTGTGTCAGGTGTTGGCGGGTCTCTATAATCCGGGTGACGGTCACATCGACCCGTATTCCCTGACCATGGCTCTGGCGGCGGGAGCGCGAATGTACGGCGCTCAGATCTATTGTCCCGCTCCTGTCACAGGCCTCACGCCGACCGCCGACGGCAGATGGGACGTCCAGACGCCACATGGAACCATCCGAGCCAATCGCATCGTCAATGCCACAGGTTAGGCCACACCCACATGTAAAACCACATCCCATGTGATACACCACACCCCCATATGTTAGATCACACACCCCACAAGATAGGCCACACCCATATGATAGACCACACCCCATATGTTAGATCACACCCCCACAAGATAGGCCACACCCATATGATAGACCACACCCCATATGTTAGATCACACCCCCACAAGATTAGCCACACCCTACATGATAAACCACACCCCCATATATTAGACACCACAAGATAGGCCACACCCATATGATAGACCACACCCCATATGTTAGAGCACACCCACACATGATAGACCACACCAAAATATGTAAAATACCCCCACAAGATAGGCCACACCCTCACACACTAGAACACACGTGTAGGGGTGACCCCGAATATTCAACGATTATATGCTTCGATTCGAGGAGTCTGATTCGACTCCCAATCTCACAGTCGAATATTCGCAGAAGTGCCATTTTGGCTTTATATGGGGTGCGCAATGTCTATTCTATATGAGATAAATGATGAGTTAAATCCCATTGATTAATGTTTCATTGTACACATCTTCAGCACACAGCTCAAAACATTAATAACTACTGTCACATACATAATCTCATAATGAAAGCACTATTGTAAAAAATTTTGTGAATTCTTAAGGTTTCTCTGATGTTTAGTGTTAACTATTTTTTTTAAATCAAAACTTAAAACTTTATTTACTCTGTCTGCATCTGTGAAGCCTCATCCATTACACATTTTCACTGTTTTAAATACATCGGTAAAGTATACATCAGTATTTTGCCCCGCCCCCAAACATATGATTCAACTATCAGTCGATTATCAACAAGATTAAAAAATTCTGATTCGACTTTGAAAATTCTTAGTCAGGGACACCCCAACTATGTGGTAGACCACTCCCTCAGATAATAATAAACCAGTCACCACATGCTAAGCCCACATGTGTTAGACCACACCCACATATGTTAGGCCACACCCCTCACTGTGGACTGAGGAGCATCTGCTCCACGTTTATATTTCAGAGCTGCAGCTCTCTTGTTGCATTCATGTGAACTCCGA
>NW_020525964.1:375000-380000 GCF_003368295.1 Carassius auratus | reverse complement strand
AATCCTGAGCTCATTCACTGATGTCACAACAGAACAGGAAATATCAAACCAATAAATCAGGTGCAAGCTACAGGAAAATCAGAAAAGGATTGCAAATGTGCCAGAATATGGAAACCTGAAGGTTGAAGATTTTAAATCCTTTAATCGTTTTAATTGAAAACTGTGAAGATTTGCTGCTAAACATTGTGTCTTAATGTCATATTCTGTGAATTATTTCCACAGTCAGTATTTTACACTTGTGTGTTCTTGTGGGATCAGACTGACTGATGAGTCTTACGACTTTAATAAAGCACAGTTATCTCAGTATTACAGATTCTAGGATCATCCGAATATTTGAACGACCTCTGATTATTTCTGTCTCTCTGTAGTGTGTGTTTTCATTGTCAATAAACACACTTTCCCTCTTGACTCAGTAAACACATTAATAATAAATCACACTATGTACAGATGAGCAGATGAGCCCACAGTAGGAACACAACACAGTCAAACTGACTCCAAAGCAACTGTGACTTCTCTAAAAAATAAAATAATTATATCTTTAAACCTAAATGTATTAGCCAAATTGATAAACATTCACATCTTGTGTTTCAGAGTTTTTAAAATGACCCGTCTGGTGATGTCTGCTCTCGTATTGACCACATCACTTTTTTGGGTGAAAAAAAAAAGATCTAACATATGCAGAATAAATTTCTATTGCGTTTTACCTTTTCCTGATTAATTTCTCTGTTGCCTCTCATGACTAAATATTTAATGAGTAAATATAATTTATGCCTTGGCATTTCATTATTACTGGACTGAATATGTAAGCGATTTTTTTTGTCCTTTTCGGAGTTTCATATATCTTTATATCTACTATTTCATACAACAATGTGTTTAAAAAAACTTATGTAGACTTTCCATAGACATAATACTTTTTATACTGTAATAACTGAATTTCCTTCCCCTAACACAACCAATCACATAAAACATTCTGCATTTCCAAAACAACTTCTAAAACAAAAAGGTTATTTTCCTCATGGGGACCAATCAAATGTCTCCAAAATGTCAAAAAGTTCAGGTTTGACTGTCATTCTCTGTCTAAAGATAAAAGACCACAGGATACACTGAGTGAGGTGTTAGCCCAATATTTGGATGATGTAAGTGATTCAGAGAAAATAGCAGTTAGGGTTATATATTTAAAGAAGTTATTTTTCAGGTAGGTAAAGTGTAATAAATACAAATAAATGATATTGTCATTTTGAGCAATTTATAGGTATATTTAAATAATTGGGATCAATTTGACCCCAAAACATTTGTACATAACAGAAGAGCTAAGAAGACGGAAAACGTCGTTCATGAATATTAATTACGCTATGCGACCGAAGGCTCATTAATATTCATAACCAGTTCCTCGGAACGTCAGCGTAACGGAAGTAATTTTCATGGGCTGAGACTCGGGAGTTTATCACAGTTCTGACTTCTCTTTTAGTTCAGACTGTGACAGGAGTTTTTCAGATGTTCGAGAGCGACTCTTCCTCTTCTCATGATGACTTTGAGGAGACTCGCGCTGTGTTTTCTGCTCGTATCTGTCGCCCGTGTCGCGGCCAAACCGCCGAATGTCGTGTTGATATTGGCGGATGATTTCGGCTGGAATGATGTGGGCTACCACGGCTCTGAGATCCGGACTCCTCATCTGGACCGTCTGTCCGAGCGCGGGGTTCGGCTGGAGAACTACTACGTGCAGCCGCTGTGCACTCCTTCCCGGAACCAGCTGATGACGGGCCGCTACCAGGTCAGAACCCTCCAGGGGTGCCATGTTTCACCACAGAACCCGCACATTGCGCACAATCGCGACCCTGACTAAAAATCGCGTTCCGTGAGTTAAAATGCACGTTTTTGGCGCGGTTTCACTGGTATAATTCGCTTTCCAGGGGTAAAATTTCTCGTTATCTTGGTCGCTTTAACACATGAAAAACAAGCCGCGGCAACGCAACATTGTAACAGTGAGTGTAACAGTAGCCCGATTCCGCGGGAAAAACGCGCCCCTGGCAACACTGTAGTACAGCAGTAACGAGCTGAAACTGAACTGAATTCAGTTCCTGAATAAGATCTGTGGTGTCAGTCATGAGGTTTGAGTTTGAGGAAGTAGAATTAAAATGAAATAAAGTTAATATGACAGCTCTAAGTAGATTCTTTAGTGTATTTTTAGTGTGAAATACCTATAAATGTGCATGTGTGTATTCTGTACAACACTTATTGGTTATATTTAACAATTCAAGTATTTATTACATACCAGTTGTCCATAAAAAGGAATGAAATAAGTACAATGACTGCAATTGAATTGAACCCTATTGAGAATGTAACATCTAATTAATTTCCTGAATGTGATCTGTTGTGTCAAAAAGGGCATAGAATGTTGTTTCTACTAATGCGTTTAATTTTTCATGAATTTCCTTTGAATATGCATGAGCGTGTGTTGACGTGTGTCCAAAGCCTGTCCAGTTTTCTCATGGTATTGTTGGAAGCAGCGTGGTATGTGATGAGTACGGTCTGATTGTGTGTCAGATTCACACGGGTCTGCAGCATCAGATCATCTGGCCGTGTCAGCCCTACTGTGTTCCTCTGGACGAGAAGCTGCTGCCCGAGCTCCTGCAGGACGCTGGCTACCACACACACATGGTGGGCAAGTGGCACCTGGGCATGTTCAGGAAGGCCTGTCTGCCCACACGCCGAGGATTCAACAGCTTCTTCGGTACGCGCTTCAGCCTCAGGAACCAGGAACAGACCAGTCAAAAGCTGGATCATGTGACACGCGTGTCGTTGTGTGTGTCTGCAGGTTACCTGACGGGTTCGGAGGACTACTTCAATCACACCAGGTGCAGTTTCATCACTCCTCTGAACGTGACGCGCTGCGCTCTGGACCTGCGAGACGGAGAGGACACGGCCGTCAACTACACCGGACTCTACTCCACTGAACTCTTCACCCAGAGAGCCACGGACATCATCACACGACACACACCTGAGAAAGTACACACACACACACACACAAGTCTCTCATCAGATGTGTTGCTGCAGGTTTGCTCCGGTCTCTGGTCTTTCTGTCCGTGGTTTCTGAGCGTTTGTCTTGTGTTGCAGCCGTTGTTCCTGTATGTGGCGCTGCAGGCGGTTCACGGCCCCTTGCAGGTCCCCGAGCGCTACGTCGCCCCCTACAGCTTCATCAAGGAGCAGCGGCGGCGCGAGTACGCCGGGATGGTGTCGGCCATGGACGAGGCGGTGGGGAACATCAGCCAGGCGCTGCAGGACTCAGGGCTCTGGAACAACACCGTCCTCATCTTCTCAACAGGTACAGAGAGAACCAGCCAGACCAGCCAGGAGAGTCCCACTGAGACGACACAAGCTCTTCTTCCAGGGAGACCTGTATTTATCATCAGAGCTCACGAGTACTTTATAGATTCAATATTTCAATCAACTTTTGTTGGTGCTCTTATGGAAGATGTTAATTATTAAGACAGTATTCAAAGGAGAATCAAATGATGTATTCCACATCATGTCAGAGAGTAAACGTGCATAATCAGTCAAGATGAATGAGTTTTGTGGGTTAAAAGTCTTAAATCTGAGCCTTAAGTTTTAATTTCTTAAAGTCAAGCCATTAAATGTTGCAAAACATTTTATCTTCCTCAATATCTTCATCTTGTTTTCCAGTATCAATATCTAAACCTTAAATCAAGATACATTTACTTGAGAAGTAAATCAAGAAATGAAGTCTTGTTTTCAGGGTTGCCAGATTGAGTCGATGGTCGAAACACTCTTTAAAAAAACCTGATAAAACTTTATCACATTCTTTCAGCAGTAAATGTTTTGGGCATTTTAGAACAGTGCAACAGGAAATACATCTGAACATGGCAAATACTGTAAAAGAGAACAAGCAATTACAGAAATGTCCAAACCTAAAGTATGTCAACTATTTGCAAACAGCAGCCAAAGACTGCACAAACTCATTTAACCCTCAGAAACCCAAAAGCATGGTTTTCAGTGTCGACAGCAGATCAAGCCGATGCATATGTAGACAAAACCCCCCAAAAGATCAGAATTAAGAAACGTAATCAGTGCCCCAGTCAAAATCAGAAACCCAGCCGGTCTGGCGACACCGCTTGTTTGAGGAGAAATGAACAAGAACAAATATCTGTCAGTGAAGAATGAACACTTGTTCCCCTTTAATGAAGATTTCTCTGAGATATTTGTTCTTGTTTTAATCAGAACCTCACATGAAGCAGAAACGGCTTGTTTTATCTGACTTTTCTTCTCGGGGAAATGTATGGTTGGTTTATAATTCTTCAGACATTTTCACTGGAAAACAAGACTTACTGAGATCTTCAAACCAATTATTGTTTATTCATATTTAGGAAGATGGTTTGAAAACAAATGGACAAGTTGTACTTTTAAACCCATCTTAGCCTGGCACAGAAAGCCTGATCCGTCACAAGGTGGCGCTGTTTCCTCTCTGTCGGCCAGATAACGGCGGTCAGACCCTGACGGGAGGAAACAACTGGCCTCTGCGTGGCAGGAAGTGGTCTCTGTGGGAGGGAGGAGTCAGGGGCGTGGCCTTTGTGAGCGGCCCACTCATAGAGCAGCCTGGAGCTGTCAGTCGAGAGCTCATCCACGTCTCTGATTGGCTGCCTACGATTGTGGGTCTGGCCGGGGCGTCGACGAATGGAACCAAACCTCTGGACGGGTTCGACGTGTGGGGGGCTATCAGGTGAGCGTGAGCTGCTCTTCATCATCATCATCATCACTTCATCCTAATGATCAGACGAGCTGTGCCTGCAGACAGGAAGTGTGTCTGAGTGTGTGTTTGTGCTTTCAGTCGCGGGAAAGCGTCTCCTCGAGTCGAGCTTCTGCACAACATCGACCCGCTGTATGTGGACACCGCTCCATGTGAGTCAGAGAGCGGTTCACACCCAGACCAGAACCCGGTTTAACAGCAGACGCACCTGAGCTGTTCTGTCCTCTGTGTCTCCTTC